>NW_027272169.1:0-272898 GCF_040938485.1 Diadema antillarum
TAGTATATGTATATAACCTACAACGAATGATGTATCTCTCTGTCATCTTGATCATTTTCTGTCTCTAAATCTAGTTCCTCTTTATTTGTCAAGGCATTTAGATTGGCTTGCCAACCTTTTTTATCAGCATGCAGTAGGCCTAATCTATCTAAACTTGACTTAGTTGTAAAGTTTAATAGCAAGCTCACTCAGGTATAGCTTTGAGCCTTAAGTAGTCCAACAGGAAAGACATGGTGACACAATAGGGATTAGGGTGATTAGATAATTTTATTCAATGACACTTTACTAGTTTCCAGATATGGAAGGAAACTCTCCAGAGTTATGCCAATTGGCTAAGAGAGTGCAGCAGGGGTTTAGTTGACAGTTATTCGATAATGATATTGTTTTTACTTCCCTCAGAGTCTACGACAAACGGAAGATCACGGATGGTTCAGAGAGTGATGTAGTGAAGAAGTTTTGTCCGCATCACCTTGTCGACAATGAGCGACTGAAGGCCAATGTGACATGCTGTGTCTACTCATACAATGGCCAGGGTAAGATCACCTATTGTCCATGCATTCAATCCATCCGTCCCCCCCCCCCCCCCCCCCCCCACACACACACACACACACACTTTCTTGTGTCCATAGAATACTTGGCCTCTAGATCTTTGGCAAACCCTCCTAAGTACAGTGCAGTCTCATATTGAAAGGTGGTATCATACCATGCTAAAACACAGAAAAATGATTCACTGTTAGCTCGTGCTGCCATCAAGTTCAACAGAACTGTTCTTTGATTTTCCCCATGTTATTTTGATATGTGCAGGCCATTTTTTGTCATTTTTAGATAACACTTCATAGCAAATCTGAAAGATGTTGCATTATGTTCAAATCACACAGTATTTGATTCAAGTTATATTTGATTGTCTTCTTATGTCCCTTGATATTTTGCAAATTATGGTTAAAGGGATTGTACAGTTTTGGTTGAGACCTAATTTCAGGTTTCTAACATTTTTTGGTGAGATAATGAGAAACCTTTTATGAAATATGAAAGAGCAAGTAATTCTATGAGGAATTCAACGTTTATTTCATTAAAATTGGTTTTGAAATGGCTGAGATATCCAAAAAAGAGCGATTCTAATAAAGTGTGGGACACACACTTTATTACAATTGCTTTGTTTTACTTTGAATTCCTCTTAAAATGGTATGCTCTGTACTATATCATAAGTGTTTTCTTGGTATCTCGCAAAAAGATAAAAGCCCAATTCTCATCTCCACCAATACTGTACTATCCCTTTAATGCTACTTTTAATAGAGGGAGAGAGTGAGAGTAGGACTTTCAATTTCCTTCCTGATGACAACCTTGTACCATGTGACTAAAATAAAAGAGATACTAATTAGCCTTGGAAACTTTCTGACAGTTTATTTGCATTTATAGTTCTATCAAAGTCCTCTTTGGGCATGAGGGTACAAACAGAAGTAGCAATAGAGCATATGTGACCGTGCACCTCAAACCAAACATAAAGTCGCACACACTGATTTTGCGTGAGGACTGAAAATAAGTGAAATGGGTCAACCTAGCCGAACTTGACTTTTTCATATTTTCTGAAAGAGCGGGTCTTCTTTTACATTATGCTAAAATTTTGTATCATAAAACGGGCAGGAAAGTGTGTTTTTTTAGCAGTTTATGTCCAACATTTTTGGTAGAATAGTGTGATTTGGTGTGTCTTTAGAATCCCTTTTTTCTTTTCTGAAAAACCTTTTCCACACTCTTCACTTTCAACTCTAATAACTTTTGAAAGGATATTGCTACTGCTTTGAAAGGTGGCATCAATTATGGGCAGAATGTGTTAATGAGGCATGCTTAATTTCAGTTTAATCAGATAATTCCTTCATTGTTGTTACTGTGGTGGTTTACTTCCTGTTTTTTGTCCCATTCACCGCACAGCCAGCACAGTTTGGTAAAGATTAAGCGCTTGAATAGACACTGTACTTCAGAGCCTCTTTTCTCAGTTCACACTTTTCCTGAGTTTGTGCTTTCTTTCCAATAATTAAATAGGTTAGGAGAGTCCATTTGATTTGAGTTATACATCATTTTAAAGCTTAAAGTCTGCTCTTTCAGAATATGGTCTTAACTAAAAATTCATGTCTGGCGACTTTTTGTTTGTTTTGAGGTGCAGGGTCACATACTGTATGATGTGGTTATAACATATTAAAAAGTCAATTCTTCAGGTTGTTTCAGTATTATCTGAAAGAATTCATTCCTCCATTTTACTACTTCTGTTCCTTCTTCCACCTCCCAGAAATCCTTGCCAGCTACAACGATGAAGACATCTACCTGTTTGACAGTTCCCATAGCGACGGAGCTGACTTCATCCACTCCTACAAGGGACACCGCAATAACGCTACAGGTAGGTGTGAATCAGTCAAAGCTGTAATATTTCAAGGATTTAGTTCATACCAATGTCACAAATTACTGTTGGGCAGCAACTTTGACAATTTGCAAAAATGGCTTTGACCTCATTCATAAAAAAATATCTGTACACCAAATAACAGCTTTTACTGCAGTTTGATGCTCATCCGTTCCATATTCATCTTTGTAGTTCCTTATTTTTTATGCATGTTGAAGCTAACCTATATCATGAAAATCTACTATAAAGAACTCTAACTAAAAGTACATACTTGCTGTTTCCCAAAAAGTGTGGCAGAACACAGTGAAAGTATGGAAAAAGAAAGCCACAAAGACATGCGTATTTACAATGAGGTACGGTAGCAGTAAATCACATCAGAAATGAGACATAAGTTGCTGTTGTTGTATTGACTCAGTCTAGCTAATTTATTCTTCTATTTTTCATTTATCTATTCATTTATTCATTCAAATTGATTTTGTGCATTCATAAACCAGTTCCTGAATCTGTTTGCTTATTTGTGCTTTGGTATTTCATGATCTACTTTTAAAGGACAAGTTCACCTTCATAAACATAAAGATTGAGAGAATGCAACAATATTAGTAGAACACATCAGTGCAAGTTTGAGGAAAATTGGACAATCGATGCAAAAGTTATGAATTTTTAAAATTTTTGTGTTGGAACCGCTGGATGAGGAGACTACTACAACTTGTGAGTCATATGCGTACAACAGTTTAAAGAAAATGTAAAGAAAATTCAACATATTTTTCACTTTTTTCGCATAATAAAAGAGCACTTGACTTGCCTCTTTCTAAAGGCAGGGGGAATAATATTACCCATAACATTTGTCGGTAACAAGTCGGACGAATGTGTACTTTTTTCAAAAGATGAAATTTTGTGAAATTCTCTTTATATTTTCCTTATATTGTTGTACGCATGTGACATCTAAGTTATTCACACACTGCAGTAGTCTTCTCATCCAGCGGTTACTGCACAAAAACTTCAAAAATTCATAACTTTTGAACGGATTGTCCGATTTTCCTCAAGCTTTCAATGATGTGTTCTACTAATATTGCTACATTCTCTCAATCCTTATGTTTATGAAGGTGAACTTGTCCTTTAATAGTCATTCATTATTTGTCAGTATGTATTTGTGCATTTAGTTATGTATCATCAATATTTCATCTTTTGGCGCGGTCATGTATCATCCATCATGTTCTCTGTGTGTGTATTTGCGTGTGTAGTCAAGGGTGTGAACTTCTACGGTCCCAAGAGTGAGTTCATCGTATCCGGCAGCGACTGTGGCAACATCTTCCTGTGGGAGAAGGAGAGTGAGAAGGTGCTCCAGTACATGCAGGGCGACGTAGGGGGCGTGGTCAACTGCTTAGAGCCACACCCCTCAGTGGCTTGCCTGGCAACCAGTGGGCTGGACCATGAGGTGAAGGTGTGGCTACCTACAGCCAAGCAGCCAACGGAACTTGATGGTCTCAAGAAGGTTAGTGAGACATATACAGTTGTACCTTTTTGTCTTTTATTTGACACACATGGCATAATACCATTGTTGATACAATTAGATCTTTTATTAGTGGAAAATTGAGCAAAGGAAAAGGGATTCCATCAGGATTTGAACCTGAGACCTCCGGATGCTAGCCCAGTGCTCTACAGACTGAGCTATAGAAAGCCCTAATTCAGTGTTTGTCCCAGAAACCCTAAATTCTCAATGCTCGAATGGTCAGAAGCTATGGCAGTGTGTGTGTGTGACACACACGTACACACTTGAACCTGGCATAAACCCGAAGGATAATTCAACTTAGGGATAAATGCGAGGGATCACCGAAGTGATGCAGCGTTTTGATTATGTAACAAACGCGAACAGAAAAACTGACCAGAAATGATTATTATTTAACTAGATCTTTTCACTTTTCCAGTAATCTAGGGTAATCCACAAGGGTATAGTATCTGTCACTTGTGTCTCAAAAACTGATAAACACATTCACTGGGCTCTCATCCTCCTTTCTGCAAGGGAAAAGTGTGGAGTGGTATTTTTCCTGTATTGAGTTGTGACTCTCAAATGTGAAATCACAGACAGAATAAACAAAAACAAAGCAAAACTATGTGCACGTCATTCTGTTCATGCCATCCCACTTTTAATCTCTTGTGCAAGTTAATCTTTATACAGTATTAAAGTGTACCAAAAAAAAAAAAACGGTTTAAAACCACACGAGATACAGTATTTTGAAACTTGCTTCTCCCTGGAGTTTGAAGAAACTAATGTGGCAAGAAACATCTTGTTGCTACAATCTTGTATTCTGGTTCACTGAGACATTGTTATTGAATTGAACTTGCTATCTGACAGACATGAGCTCTTGCTTGCAAGGCAGACATGTTAGCAACACTTTTTTGTGTTTTTTTATTGCCAGTTTGTTTTTACATTGTTCAGACATGAGTCTACATTATTTCACATATAATCATGCCATGACTGTACATTTGTGTCATGATACCAATGAAAGCTAGCTGTGCTTCTAGAGGATATGAATGCTTACATTCTACTCTCCTACAAAAATTTGCAAAGCGAAGTGTTCAAAATATGTTCAAATCTCAAAGATGTTCTCAACAGACATTTGTTCTCACCTGGATACAGAGGAATTTGGGTGAAGATATTAACTCTTGATGCCCTTTTTAACCCAAATTGAGCAGTGTGTTCTTGCTAAAATGCTGGGGCTAATTATAATGGCACGGTCCTAGAGAAGAGGAGTATTTGATTTGCTGCTGAGCCTATTTCGTATAATTAAAAGTATAAGTATATTATAAGAGGAACAAATGTGCAGACACAACATGTTTCTGTGTCAGGCGAGCTTGAGCACTGCCTTGGGCAACTTCAGAACATCCGAACCAAAACATGAATCTCTGTTTACGCCCATGAACACTGCCCTCTACAGGTGATGATGACGAATCGCAGGGAGAGGGAGGAGGAGAGACTGCGAGGACCGGAGTTTGAGGACAACGCCATGCTGAGGTTCCTGATGGCTCACCTGAGGCACAGGGCTAGACGTCAGGTACGGTACATGAACCTCCACTGGCTGTGACAGATCAAGTTTCAAGTTTCAAGAGTCAAGTTTTATTTTCCACATCTCATAAAAAAAGAAAGAAAACAAATAAATGTAATTTCATGTAAGCATTACAAATTGTGCATACAAAAAAAAGCAGCAACAACAACAAACAATCATTACCATGATGATGCATATGAAAATCAAATTTTGTGACTCAGGATGATTGGCGAGTGTGGAGGGGAGCAGCGATAGGCCATTGACCTTTCTAGGCCGATCCCCATAGACAGTATGGTTTCATATTTAACAAAATTGGCAACACAAACTATCCTACACACCTATATCATGAGTCTGCAAAATGTACAATGTTGATCAGTATGAATACCAGACCTTTATGTGATACGGTATTCACAAAAAGTTATCACTATGTGGTGTCTTCCACTAATTCTGTAGATTATGGAAAGACTACGTGTACCTCATGGTTTAGGGTGATCCAGATTTTTGGTAATTTTTTTTTTTCTTTTGAGATTTTCAGATAATTTAGATAGTAGACATTCCGTTGTACATACAGTGTATTGTGAAATTCTCAGTTTCTAATTTGGTGTAATTTTTGGGTAGATCCTAACTTCAATATCACTTTTATTGAGTCTTGTCATTTCATGATCCTTGAATTTACATTTTCCCCGTAGATACGTGTGTTAAAAACAACAATATGCTAACCTCTGCCATATATTACGATTTGGATGACCGCACGCTCTGTGTGTGCAGTCATATATCAAGTGCATTGACTGTGTGCGTAATATTAGTGATATTCAATGGTGTGGTTACCCCATGTACTAAAAACAAACAAGCAAACAAACACAGAGGAAACAGAAGAAAGATTTATGTCCTACAAATATGTGTCTTTTGATAAAGAAGAAAGATCTCACAAACCTCTTTCTGTCAGATCTATGTAAGTTTTGATCTATTTTTCTCGTGCAGGCAAGAGAGGCTGGCGAACTGGACAGCGACAGCGACACAGACTCTACGGACTCTGAGGATCTTCCCACCGCCCAGTGTGCGACGTCGTAGTGACCGCTGTCTGCTCCACCGCTTCACGCTTTCTCTTGCTTGGCGAGTTTTTCGACTTGCATGCTACTGCACGCCTCACCTGTGACAACAGGTCCATTGCGGTGTCCGTTACAAAGCATGACTGAGTTAGATATTGACATCATCATATGTATTTTGCTGTCATCTATAAAAATCTGGCACCCTGCAATCTGTTCATCCGATGCTGTATGTCCATTATTTTTTGAAAGTAATAGGAGAATAAAGGCTACATGTATGGTGGCAGAGCATTTGTCAATAGAACTGTGAAAAGCATCTGAGTTATTAAGTTTGCCTTGCGAAATGTCTGCCTGTATCGCTTTAATCTTCACGGTTATAAGGCTTGCCTGCAGATGAGTCAGCATACAAAGTAACTCCCTCATTATCATTGACATCCTGTTAATACATGATATCAATGGCATTTTGTGATCATGGATTTGAAAGGGTTACAGTACTTTGAAGCTAGCGGCTAGCAGGTAGTCTTGGTCACAGACCACACAGTTATGGAATACCCAATGCTCATGGAGTTCCTGTGCAGTCCTATCAGCCAGGGTGCTGTGGAGAAATGTGTAAAAGTCTTGAAGCCTGGCTAACACGATGTTGGATTTGAAAGGCAGCCAAGCTAGCTGCATAGATGAAATGGCTCAAATGACAAGATGGAATGTGCAACAAGGTCAACAGTGCTGGAATGATATAACAAATCATTGAGCCAATGTCTGTGTAAGACAACATTTTGCAGTCATTCGAAAGAGACTGGCCTTGAGTGATTACGAGAAATATGGTTCATTTCTCCTGCATACAAACACTTTGATTGTGTGTGTAACAGGGGAGTTTGATCATCGTGAAGAGTTTCCTTTTTGGCAGAAATTATTTCGATGTGTTGACACCACCTCACATTACTGTATTAAAAGTGTACATCGCTAGGTAGCGCTGTCTATATTCAGAATGTTTTGTCTTTTTTTTGTATAATATGCTTGCTTGAGGTTAGCCTTGTATTTCCTTTTCAGTCAGAACAAGTTAAGCAGCAGTTAGCCTGATTCGTGCTGTAATTTGTCGAAAAAGTCTTGAAGGGCAAGACATTGTTGTAGCTTGAATCAGGATTTTTTTCTTTTCACTTTAATTTCTTAATCATGTGAGGACATAGAATCGATAGGGAGTAAAAACCCTATCTGATTCTTTTTATTTCTGTGTGTATGCTTTGTGTTGTAGCTCAGTTTGGAAATGCAGCTGTTGGGTTTGGGTCCATTAGAACCCAAGAATTTGCCCTTCCCTGTATAAACCTTTGAGTTGGTGTCTTAAGTTCACTTGTACAAAATGATACAAGCACTGCATGGTTGACATACAGTAATGCATGACTCTTTCATTTGGTCAAGGTTTGACATGATTAGGGATTGTTGAACTCATTATCGAATTTGTCCTTTTGTTGGTGTGAAAACCTAAATGCATGCCAAATGACAGGAAGGAAAGCTGTTCAGCAGTATTGTTAAGTAGTGGAAGCTCAAAGATTCACAAAACGTCAGTTTCAGACGAAAAACGGAACAAAACCAGACAAAAGGTTAACAATCTTGTTGCAGTGCACAGTATACAGTTTCCTTTTGTTTTTGTTTTATTTTTTTTTTTTTTTGTTTGTTGTTGTTGTTTTTTTTTTTGCAAACCTCATTTTTATTTGGTATTCATATAGCAGAAATATAAAATAAATGACATACCCTTTGTCGTGTCAAATTTGTTGTTGCTTTTTTGTTAGGTCCTTGTGGACTTCTCACAAATCTTTCTTATGAAAAATGCAAGTCACAAACAATAGACTAGTACTTATTGCAAGACAAGACAAGACAAAAAAATATTTATATACTTGGAAATAATTTATCAGATCTCAGTTGTAACTTTTCATCTTGCCGTTAAACAGAAATCAGCTGATGCCTTGGTTATAACTTTGGGGGGCCTCTCTATAAAATCTGTTCTAGATTGTTACATGTTGAAACTTCAAAAAAACATTAAATTATTTTGAGACAAATGACAAAAACTGAGGGACTCCTGTAATATAATGATAACATTAAAATGTTGGCTTAAAATTTTTGAGAAATGAAAAATAACAAACAAAATTAAACTGCTGTAAACATTGAAGTGTGGATTTCAGTTTACATTGTAAGGCACCACTGAATTAATCACATCTTTGGTAAAGAATGATACTCTTCTTTTTTAATGATGGCACTGAGAGCTTGTCTTTCAAGCTTTAGGATTGAGGTTATGGCATAAGATGCTGATATGGTGAAGATAGGTTCTGTATACGCCCAATATTTTGCGAATTTCATGGTCGGGTGCTATTGCGAAATTAAAAACACGCAAAAATATTGACTCTTAACCCGATGTTGATGACATACGCATGTAAATTTCTCCGTTCAGTGCAGGACTCTACAATCGAGAATTCAGTCACCAGGGAAATTGTTCGGGAATTACTGATTAGCGAAAATTTAGACTCGCGAAATATATGGCGTATGCAGTACATTATATAGTTATACATTTTCTTGTGTGGGGCAGACACAAAAAAATGTTTGTGGCAGTGTGTAATACAAAAAGTGTACTTGACTCGATGATACTGGAATTTTAGGTCAAGGAGAGCTTGCAAGCACTCCTTAAACTGTTCTATAGTAGAAAGAGTTGGTCCTTGTTCACAGATGTTATCTTTGCTAGTACCTCACATCCATACAACAAACATTCGAGTGTAACCCTCCAGTAACTAGACCGTCAGGGGCTCAATCCCCTTTCCTGAAACTCACCAAGCCGCCAGTGACAGCACATGCATGCAAGTGTATGTGTTTGCATGTTTTCATTATAGTGTGTGTTGCTTTGCCTGTTTTTTGTCATCCCTGTGTTATCTTTCCGCGTAAATTAGTCTGCAATTGAAACGTGAAACTTGCTGCCTTCTTTTGGGACTAGAGGTCAACACTGCAAGAAATATTCTGGGTGCCAAGGGTCTGAAATCTATGACATTGTGCGTTCCAGTGCAATAGTCAAACATAAATTTAATGGCAGGATATGCACCTGAAGGAGAAACTTTTGTATTCAATGTTTATTCTTTGTATGTTATTTTTTATTTTATTTTTTTTATATAAAAGTGGCAGTATTTTTGCAGCAGGTGAATGAAAGGTTTGGGAGATATTAGACGAGTTTTATGCTAGTTCTGAAAAGTTTGTTTGTCAGGAGGTCATCTAATTCAGCGCTGTAACAGGACCCAAAATTCCTCCCCCCCCCCCCCCCCACATGACATTGCAATGATATCAACTTCTAGGAAATCTTTAATCTTGTGAACAAAAACAAAACAAAAACAAGACAAAACAATTAAGGAGGAAATTATGAAAAATCATAACAAGCTATTTCATACTAAGGAATCATGTTCTCTTATCTCTATATTTTTTATTGGTTAACTTTTGGTAGAGTATAGTGTCCATAGCATGGATTGATAGATATTGGGTGGACTCTGTGCATTAAAACTTGTCCCTGTCATTGCATTTATGACATTTTGGCTGTAGTATGACAAGATATTCAATGTTCCCAAGTTAAATGCTGTGTACTATGACTTTCAGCTACTTATTATGATTTTTTTTAAGGTTCCTATAATGAACATGTAGCACCACATTTGGTTCCATGACATGTGCTCCTGCGACAAGTACTCCTACGGAATATCTTCACGCTATAAAGCCAAACAGAAATTCTACCTACAAATATTTAAACCTAACCATAATCCCAATCCTCACATCAAACCATACCAAAAAAACTCTATCACAACCCTAACCCTTACAGCAAGTCCTTGGAGGATATAAGACTGAAGCAACTGTTGTTTGTAGGAGCAAATGTCATGACACAACATGTTTGGATGACTTGCTGATTGTTATGGTTACAGCTAGTTGTCATGTTTTGGTTTTGGTTTTGTTTTCCGTTTCCTTTACTTTGTTTCATTCAGTTTTGATGTGGTAATCCCTATTCTACTCGGTCTCACATTTGCTGATATGCTGTTCATGCTAACTACTTTGAGCAAATTCTCCCCAAAGGGTCTGTGTCTATTATACTTGGCATCACATCCCACTGTGAAGAATCGATCCATACTGTATAAGCTGTTATTTTTTGTGAATTTCGTGAACCACAGTAGGATTGCAAATTTAACAACATGCGAAAATGTCGCTTTGTGCGAGGGTAATAATGCATTTACCATAGCGTCAGTACATCAGTTAGCAAAAACAACATCTCGGAAAAATAACTGTGACCGCATTTGTGAAATTATCTATGTACGAAAATAACAGCTTATACGGTACACAGAAATAGAAATTAATGTGCAATATAAATGCTAGACTCAATAGACCTGTATTACGCAAAGAGTTATATAACAAGATACAGGAAAGTTCATGTACGCTTAGAATAGATGCATCATGTATAAATGGAGGTGTGTTGGCTGCCCTAGATTTTTTGAAAGTTTTCTTTCTTCTTGTCGCCAAGCAACATAATTCAATGTTTAGGACGTGCTTCCATGTTTAATACCAGGTAATCAACTCCAATCTAAATGAATGTTGCTTGATTCTGTTATGGTACATTGCACACTGTAGAAGGGACAAAGTGTTTGGTAGAGTTCACTGTCCGTAAGACTGACCACTCACTCTGCCGAGAAGGCTTTATACTGGAATTCTTTTTCTGGGACTGGTTATCATTCTCATGGAGTCGTACGTATCTCTCTCATGCGCTTTTAAAACACAATTTGAAAAGTTTGAACGCAAAATGACTTCTCTCCATTCTTCTAAAAGTTGAGATATCATATTTTGTGATTAAAGTTACAAAAAATAGGGAGAATACTAAGAAAATCTGAGACATTTTAATAGTAACTTCAGAATATACCATTATGTGTCACAAATCAGGTATCACTTGAAAGTTTTTATGTTGCTCTGTGTGATGATTGACTTTTTGAAAATGGTGCAAAGCCCATTTTGTGTGCAAACTCTTGATTTTATGGAGAAGAAATTACTGTTCTTGTCAAGAGGTTGAGGTAGCCTAATAGCAGCAAAGGTCACTGATCACTACCATCGGTCAGCAGAGTGATTTGCTGTGCAGAAAGGAATAAGGTGTGATTATGGGTCTAGTGGTTCATGTGCTATGCTTTTAGCGATACGGACTGGGGTTCAAACCCTGCCACAGCACATGTATCCCTGAGCATAGATAAGTGTGGTTTGTACATTGATAAGTGTTGATTATTATGTACATGTATTACGAGGGGATTGATAAGCTCAGCAGCAGTTTTTCAGTTGAAACTGCCGCAACTTCAGTTTGTGAAGATTGGGATCCATATTTTAAAGACACATGTGATGTACATGATTGTTTATCCCATTGAGGACGGTTTGATTTTGCTACAACACACATTTCCCATAGACACTTGCCCAAGTATATACTTGGCACTCGTCCTCAACGGGTTAAGACCCCTATTCTGTGGTATGTGTCACCATATTCACAGGGCTTCCAACTATGAATGAATGCCATCAGTGAGAGACTTGCACAATTTACCTAATCCTAGCTGTCTCACTCTGATAAAAACCTAGAATTCTCATGCTGAACTCAAAATTAGAAAATAAGAGAAACTTTCCCAAATCTGTGATGTTTTAAATGTTTGATACACTGAAGCCGAAATTTCAAGATTTTCCTGTAGGCATACCTTCTTACGTGTACAATGATGAATTCATGACCATTCACTTCTTCACCAGATTGCACCTTATGTAATACCCTGTATTGTCAAAATTTTCTACCTTGCAAAAAAAAAAGGGGGGGGGGCGACCCCTTTCACACCATCTCTCTCCCCTTTCACACCATCTCCCTCCCCTTCCCCTTCCTCACTCCAAACTTTCATTCATGGTTGGCAGTCTTGTTCATGTATTTGTTCACTTCAAGATGGACAGCACTAGCATCCAGTCTTACTGGACTGCAGCTGTCCAGCTTTGGCTGCATGGTCCACATGTGAAGATTCAGCTCAGTATGGAGTTGAACTTGGTCAACTTTCTTCATCCATTCTCTCTTGTTAATTGGCATTGCTGGCAAAGCAGCTGTTCAAGGTATATTTTTGTACATAAAGATATAGAAAACAGCTTGCATTATATACACTCAGAGTAGTTCTGGAAAAATAACCTCTTTTTTCTTTTTCTATAGGTGATATACATGTACAATGTGTATGTATGTATTTTGTTGAGATTGTTATGTTGAAAATACAAACACATGGTGCAACATGAGCTTTGTGATGTCTCCACTACTGACCATTTTTTCTTTAAATGAAATGTATAAGGGAGATTTAGAGGCACTTGCTGAGGCCAAGTTTTGCCCACGCAATTAATGTGTATTTAAATTTAATAGAATAAACAACAGGCAAGACAATAATTTCAAGCCTTGGTAAATACTGTAAAACATGATATATTCGCGGCACAAAATTTTTTGCGAATTGGAGCCGACGGCCTTTTTCGCGGCAAGAAATTTTCACGAATTGCCACTAGCATTCAATGCATATAGTGTAGAGAAGAAATTTCACATGCATTTTAATTTCGCGAATCTTGGCCCTCGCGAAATTCGCGAAATTAAAATGCACGCGAACATTCCTCGTTTTACAGTAGGCATTGAAAGTCAGAAAATGGTTGGATTTGTTGTCAGAGATGTGTCACAGAACTCATTTTCTTTGTTTAGTTTTGTTTTGCTTTCATTCCCTGTAAGCTTTTTACAATGAACAAGTAAAACAAATCTGCGTTTTGAATGATAAACCCAGGCCATTTGTCTAAATTCACCTCTACTGCACTCTATTTTCATTTTTTCTTAATGGTTAGATATTGAATACTTCACATGCAAAAAAAAATTTAGCTGCTGTCCTATCAGCCTCACATAATGCAAGGTCAGCTTTTGTGTAACCCAAAGATGCACATGGGAGTTGTACATAATATAAATATATATATATATTATATACGTAACATACCTAATATAGATGTGACAAGATTGAGAATTTCTGATGTACATTTGTTGGAAATCTCATTCTAAAATGAGACAGAGAAACAGGTAGAACAAAAATTCAAGACTGGGTGCACATAGGCAGTCTGAAAATTCTCAAATCAGAATTCATCTTCATGTTGGAATAGCTAGAGGCAAAGAGGTTATATTTTTGAAGCCATGTAGACATTTTCTGATACTAGTATTGTATCTTGCATCTGACATTTGACATTCTTTTCTGTCACTTTCAGAAAGTTTTCGCTTGGAACATCTATTGTTTTAATATTATGTACTCCAGTCCTTTGATTTTCGAGGGACACTGTGTAGGGTGTAATTTCTCCACTGGACACGTGCCGACATTGTCCGTTCGTTCCTTTTAATTTCTCCACTCAAGTCATGAGTTCTGACAATAATTGCTAAAAAGTATGGAGTTTTTATTCACATTTTTGTTACATAATGCTAGTTGGACTGTTTAGGCTGTACATGGACTGTTGCAAGATTATGCATTTGTAATGAGAAAATATACGACTGTATTATTTTCTAGGGAATCTTCTGTGTTTTGATGTGGAATTTAGATCAATAAAATTGATAGAAATTTTTGCTTTACATCTGTTGGTTTTGGCTGTCATATGTGTCTATGGCTGCGTTTATCAACTTTCCCCTGTTTGAACGACTTTCGAAAGCCCTTTCGATAGCCCTTTCGAAAGCCCTGTCCACTCCCTGTACTATTAATGTGCTGCTTGTTTTCGTCGGGTGCGTTTATCAACTTTCCCCTGTTTAAACAGCTTTCGATAGCCCTTTCGATAGCCCTTTTGAAAGCCCTTTCCATAGCCCTTTCGAGAGCCCTTTCCAAAGCCCTGACTGCCTGTACTATTAATGTGCCGCTTGTTTTCTAAGAAGGGACGGCGAAAAGCAATTACCATCATAAAGACATATCTTCCTTTGAGAGTGACGGAGTCATGATACAATGCCACATGAATCAATTGTCTTCCTATCTGTAAGGCAGCTCCAGTTTAGCACATACTTCAAATATTTCTGAGTAGCGGCATTAGACGTGGGATCAAAGGGAATGAGACTGTTGTTACTCTATATCTCAAACCTTGTTGGTGAAAGAAACACCTCCTTGTTCCAAGCATATGCAGGCATTACACACACCTGTATGTATATACCTGTGTACACGTACTCGTGTGCACTTTACGTGGCGCACGTCTTTTCAGAAACCGGACACGCATGGTTGCGTAACCGCAATAGGGCGACCTAAAGGGCTTTCAAAACAGCTTTGCGTTTATCAACTTCGAAAGGCTTTTACAAACAGGTTTCTGATAACCTGTTTAGGAAACCTGTTTGGATCGTCACAAATTTGGGGCTTTCGAAAAGGCTTTCCTAAAGGGCTTTCAAAACAGCTTTGCGTTTATCAACTCGTGAAAATTCCTTGAAAGCTGTTTGGATAACCTGTTTCTGCCGAGAAAGGAGAGTTGATAAACGCACCCTTTCGTAAAAGGCTTTCTTAAAGGGCTTTCAAAACAGCTTTGCGTTTATCAACTCGTAGAAATTCCTTGAAAGCTGTTTGGATAACCTGTTTCTGCCGAGAAAAGGAGTTCAAAAACAGCCTATGACTCATTAATCCATGCAAGCACACACCCCAATACAGTGTACATATGTACTTTGAATATGCTTGATGTCATGTGGAGCTGCATACTTTATTTCTCATGGAGGTTTAGTTGATGTTGGGGGGGGGGGGGGAGGGGAATTGGACATTTATTTTTTAATTAATTTACTTATTTTTTTTTTTTCTTTTGCACAGATATGGATTTAAAACTTCTACCTATAGTACATTGTAATACACACTCCCTCATGTGAATTGCAAAAATTACAGCTATTGGCAACTGACAGATCTCTTTGCCTACTTTTCAGCAACAATAGTATCCAAACCATGAATACCATTAAAATTGTGTGTGTGTGTGTGTGTGTGTGTGTGTGTGTGTGTATGTGTGTGTGCATGTATGTGTTAACGCTTGTGGGTTTTAAGTGCAAGTATAATTGGCAATAGGAGGTGTTGCAAGAATGTCAAGTTGCAATTAATTGCAAATATCTATTGCAAATTTGCAATCAATTGCAGGATTTGCAATACATTTTGGGGAGTTGCAATGATTGCAACTTTCATGTAACACCCCCTTAGTATGACAAACACAAACATCATGTCCTTCACATATACAGTGTGTCTCTAAAAAAAGTAAACCCAACTTCAACAGCAAATTTTCAGAAAACTATAAAATATTTGCACATTATTTTTTCATGGTTAGATAGTTCAATAGGTCCTCTATCCAATGATACCACATAGGTTATGTAACTCTCATGCATGACTGAGCATGATTCAACTTAGTGAATGGGTGTGAAATCATCACTGTGGCAAGTTATTTCTTGCTATTGTCATGCATTCAGGGCATATTTGAAGTTAAATTTTTGTCAGCAAAGGTTGTTCCTGACACAGGCACACTTCACATGCTTTCCAAACATGGTACAGTTGACAATTGAGCAGAGAGTATTCCTGGTAACTCGATACCAGAAAACAAGAAGTTGCGTGGAAGTTCAAGAGGCTTTTCGGGTGCAGTTCCCCGACAGGCAGCCTCCAACACAAAGAGCCATTTGGTACAATGTGAGAAAGTATGCTGATCACGGAACTTGCCACAGTGATGATTTCACACCCATTCACTAAGTTGAATCATGCTCAGTCATGCATGAGAGATACATAACCTACGTGGAATCATTGGACAGAGGACTTATTGGACTATGTAACCATGAAAAAATAATGTGTAAATATTTTATAGTTTTCTGAAAATTTGCCGTTGAAGTTGGGTTTACTTTTTTTAGAGACACCCTGTACAGTGCACTCCTGTTGTAATGAACACAATGTTACATAACAAAATTGCAGTTACTACGAAGTAAAAATTCAGGCCACAACATTGTCCACTCTATGTATTTTGTTTGCTTGTTCAGTTATTTCGTTCCGCTCAAGGACTACTTTACAAAGGGAGTCCACTATACACTTATCTACATTCTATCGTTGCCACAGATACCATGTATGAAACATGTATACAGTGGACTCCCTTTTTATATAACAAAGTCCTCGAAACTGGCAGGTTTTTTTTTTTCATAATATTGAAATTTCGTTTCAACTGAATTTCAATTTCTTTATAACCAGTATTCTGTTATCATGTTGTTCGTTATAATGGGAGTGCACTGTACTATGGAAGCAGTTAACTTGTACAAGGTTCTGCAACAAACTGACCAACCAACCACCAACAATCACCCCTTTCAAACTTCATCTGATTTTGAGTACAGTACATCCTCAAATAAGTAAAAGGCATGACTGAGGCACTTTTAAACAAAATAATGTTGCCTCTTCAGGAGTAATACATAACTTGAAATTTCAATGAGCCTTATACGTAGTTTTCCGAAGTGATTTGTATTTTCCCTGCAGGCACAGCATTACAAGGGAAAATCTAGTCTTGAGCGGAAAATATAACTGAACTACGAAAGGAACTGTTGAGTGTTATCTTACAATGATACATGAGGCTATATTTGCTTTATGTTACCGTCTATATAAATACACCTCACTTTATTCTAGCCTTGGCAGCTGGTAAAGTTCTGAATGTGATGACACTGCTTGCAATACAGTGCACTCCCGTTACAACGAACACGGTTATAACGAAATTTCGTTATAACGAAGTAAAACTTCTGGTCCCAAAATTATCGTCAATAAAGTCTATGGTACAAAATTTGTTTATAACGAACACAGTTATAGCGAAATTTTCGATATTACGAAGTTTTTTCCGAGCACCACTGACAAAGAAAAACAAAAGAAATGTGTTCCGTTATAACGAAATGCGGATTGCTTTCGAAAATACATAGCGGAAAAAGGCATTTACAGCGTGTCTGCATGGGCGAACGCGTCACATCACTGTCACCCACAGTTTCCGAGGGGAACTTGCGTTATTGTAATACAATAATCTGAAATTGATTAACTATTTGTTTTATTGTTCACATAGCTTTCCAGTGTATGACGAGTATTCAACAAATAGAATGTCATATGCTTGGCTTCCTTGTTTTCGTTATATATTGTATTTGTTCGGTTATAACGAAATTTCGTTATAACGAAAGAAAACTGCCGGTCCCAAACATTTCGTTATAACGGGAGTGCACTGTAATATGATTTTAATCCACACTGCACTGATTACATTACGACCAATCATCTACCAGTATTTTATGCACACCATCTAATATCAGTAATTATCATCTATATAGGACGTTTTAGCGGCACATTAGAAACGCGTATTGTAGTCCGCTCAATTTTTTACCGTTCAATATCAGAGCATATTGAACGAATCGCATAGACCAACGTATTAATTCACCATAGGCTACCGTTGTTACTTGCCGTTCAAGATCACACAATATTCAACTCGTTTATCGCGTGAGCGCTTGCTGAATGCGCAAACGCTTGCTACTAGTGCACGTCATTTTGATACATTTTTTCACAAGCGCGCAAACATCTTGCTAGTTGTTTGTTTCATACGCAGTTTTAGGGGCTTCCCCTTTTCAGCGCTGGGATGGGACAGTGCTGCCGAGTCAACTTCAAAGACGAGTAGAAGCCGGGTAATTTTGTGCAGTTCATGGTTGCTCTACTTGATTGTATAGATGATAATAATTATATTGGATGGCCTTGATTCATGGAATACCAGGGAATATTGCACTCGTTAGAGTCAATATTGCACTCATCTTCGATTCGTGCAATATTGGCCCTAACTCGTGCAATATTCCCTGGTATCCCATTCATAGCCATCCAATATAATATAACTGTTGTATATTGTCTCAAGCCCCCTCAAGCAGGAAGGGGAAAAAAAAAAAAATATATATATATATATATTAATATATATATATATATATATATATATATATATATATATATAATAGTATACATACACGTGTATATACAGTGAACTCCCATCATAACAAAGTCCTTGGGACAGGCAGTTTTCTTGAAATTGAAATTTTGAAATAAGCAAAGAAATAAAGAATAAAATGCATAGAGTGGATAATGTCGGGGTCTGAACTTTTACTTTCCTTGTAACTGGGATTTCGTTATAACCATGTTCATTATAATGGGACTGCATTGTACTGCATTCATCCATCTCTCAATTTTTGACCGGGGCTCACATGCAATTTACATGACAACACCAGAGTACAGTGAATTATAGCCAGGCAAACTTTGTTGTCAGTCAATAAAATATTTATTAACTATGAATTGGATCAAATAACATACATCATATGTTGTTATGTCATATAACATCTACACAGCAAGACTTCCCCAAATTTACAATATCAAAGGTTTCTTCCAAGAAGATCCTGGAAGTGCAAATGAATTTGCACAAGTGGGAGGGGAAAATTTCAAAAATGAAAAGAAAAGTCTAAATGCCATTTCATCACTCTATACCAATTGTATGTGACAACCTTTCTTTCTTTCAGGCCATCAAGGAAGTGATATCCACATGAACTTTTCCTTGGGTATGGTTTGGGTTGGCTTCCAAGTTTCTGAGTGTGGGCAATGCAGGATGAGTGTTTTATCCTGAATAATGACAGTAAATGAAAAATGACAGTAGTCTTCACAGCCTGTGGGCAGTGGTGATTCCCCTAGCTTGTTCATCTGTACACGGTTGGAGTTTTCATTTCTTCTCTTCCGCTGAGAAGTCGATTTCTGTGGAGGTGGGAAAAGCAAAAACAGGTCATTACCATATGTTTTTCTTTTTCCTCACACATTGAAAAAAAACCAACAAAACAAAACAAAAAATCATCCAGGTCATACATGGACAGAGCCAACGAAAAGAAAGTAAAGCATGCACTTGAGTTGGAAAATACCATTTTAGAATACCAGTACTACTGGTAAATATTCTTTGTGACAGCAAAAGCTTGGCCAAGCCTTGCTTAATATAGCACGAAGTATCGCCTGCTACCTGGATTCCAAGCATAGCTACTACGTGTAATACAGTGCACTCCACATGAAATGAAAATGGTTACAACGAACATCTGGTTTAATAGAATTATTAAAGTACAGTGTATGAATTCAGGTCCCAGCGTTATCTGCTCTATGTTTGTCATTCTTTATATGTTCAGGTACAACAAAATTTCAATATATACAAAAGAAAAGTATTGGTTCCTCTGGAGTCTGGACTTCCTTTTTAATGGGAAGATGTAGATTAAAGGGACTGTACAGTACTGGTTGAGGTGGGCATTCATGTTTTGAACATTCCTGAGTGAGATAATGAGAAACCTCTTATGAAATATGAAAGATCATGTAATTTTAAGAAGGATTCTACATTTATTTGATGAAATTTGGTTTTCAAATGTCTGAAATATCCAAAAAAGTGATAATAATAAAAGGCAACAGGCCACGCTTTTATTGGGATCTCTTTGTTTCACTTTATTTTTGGATATCTCAGCCATTTCATCCATTTTCGTCAAATAAACTTTTGATACCCCTCAGAATTGCATGCTCTTTGACATCTCATAGAGTGGTTTCTGAATATCTCGCAAAACGTTAAAAGCTAAATCCTCACCTTAACCAGAACTGTACACACCCTTTAAAATAGCTGACAACAACATACTTGCACGAAAAAAAAAAAATCATAATTTCACAATTACTAATTGGCTTTTGCCAATTATCAGTACTCACGGACACTTTGCCGACTCCAAAAGTAATCTTACAATTTGCCAATGGACCAATAAAGTATTTAATCATTGTTACAGGAAATTAATTTGGGCTATTGACACAAAGCAATTGTCGTTCTTATACAAGAACAAATCTTATTACTGAATCACGACAGCATAGAATTTGGACACATCACAGAAACCCCAAACAAACAAAACACAAAAGCCCAGGTAGGTTTTCCCCTTCAGAGCTTGGCCTAAACTGGTGACATTAGTTTAGTAAGGCACTCGGTGGTCTTACCTTTAAATTGAAATGTGGGAAATGCTGTCATGTCTCCTCCTCCAAACATCTTGGCAAGCTTGGACTGTTCTGCTGCCATGTCCTTCTCGATCTCGGGGTTTGAGTCCACCAGTTTGCCCCCAGCAGCCCTACAGAGAAAGGGGGGGGGGGGGTGAGGGAAGAGTATAGTTTGAATGCACTGTGATTTTCCTTTTTCCTTTTTTTTTAAAGCGTGATCTAAACATTACTGCATGTTATCAGCACTTTTTAAAGGTAAGCGTATGGGTTTAATGACAATCAAAATATCTACTTAATTGGCTACCTACCCCTTGTGTTTTTTCTTTCATGACCACTTGTACAGTATTTCCCTTTGCAGTTAATATAGACACATTCAATGGCATTATATATTTTTTTGGTTTTTTTTTTTTGGTAAAATGCCACAAAATGTTTTCTCACTTCACACAGATGACTGGTATGCACAAATTGTACCTCTAGACATTACATTAAAAATTGCAACTTCTCAAACAAAAGTGATAACAGCCTGCCTAGTCGGTCATGCTCTTACTTCTTCTTGTTGCCATATTCCCTGATCTTGTCTACAAACAACTTCTGCACGGGATCTGATGGTGCTTTAGCCTTTGCAAGGAGGACGGAGCTTGCACCAAGGTTCCGCCTGACGATGACAGTCAGCGTTGGCCTGGCCTGGGGCCCTAGTCTTAGCACCTGCTGAAGCATGCTGGCTGTAATCTGCAGAGTACAAGACCATCAGAATGATTCAGATGTAACATGCGAACATGTACAGTAACGATACATTGAGTCAGTTACAATTGTACATTGTAGATGGACCATAGAGCAACCACAACAGACAATGACACGGTGATGAAGTTTCTTCATCTGGCCATGCTGTACAACTGTATGTACACATATGAAAGCTAGTGTTTGCCACATTCTTCCCCCTCCTTTTGCTGTGTAGAAACTGTTGGAGAGTGTACTGACTACTCCCATATTTGTGATCAGCTCTCATGAGCAATACAACATGTACAGTGTATACTTTACACTGTATGACTTTGCTGATAAAATGATAGCAGATGTAGGAACAAAACAAAATAAAGAAAATGATACCAAGTAGGTTGATAAAACATGGCCAGTTCCTGAAATAACTGATGCCAGTGATCTTGGAATTTAAGACAAAATGATGCCGAGCTAACATCTCCTAGTGGTATCTTTCTATACCTAGAGCTTGGTCAAATTAACTACACTGTACAATATGAAGACTATACACTATTCAACTTGTTTTACTTCATATCATTGGATCATATCAAAATTGACTTCTTTAAATTGTAATAAAAAAAGAGAATGCTACGGACACAATCCTTCATCCTGTGTCCATGTAGATACAGCATCTTGAATTCCGCGACAACAAAGAGCACCAAAAGTGCAAGAGGAATGATAAAAATGCCAGTTAATTATGGAAATTTAAACACAAAATTGCTTATCAAGAAGTGCCCATGTCAATGTTTCCCACCTTATCTACATGTAGCTTTAAGAAGGGTGACCAGATTCATTCTGGTCATTCATTCAACTGTTTCGACTGCACATGGAGACGGACGTGTAGTTGTCACTGCTCTTTCGGCTACCACTCTTATTTCAACACGAATACCTTCATTCGCACTATTTTTTTGAAACCAACGCTTGTCAGCATTATCCACACCCTTTCAACTTCGTCAGAGTTTTCTTCTATTCTGTATTTGGAGAATTGTTGATGTTTCTATCAACTACTTATCATGGCTCCCCCTGCTACTCGCTCGAAGACCGCACCCAACACCCAACCAAAACCATTGGCTGACGAAACAGCGGAGAGCCAGGCCACCCCTTCCTCTCCGGTTGCCCACCAGCCCACGCTTGCCGATATTCAACGCAGCATTACAGAATCATCTGCTAATCTCAGCTCTAAGCTCGACACCCTCACCAGTGAGGTTACCTTACTCAGAGGGAAAATGTCGGAAATAGAAGCTTCCGTGACAATGAATTCCGACAAAATTATTGAAAT
This sequence comes from Diadema antillarum, assembly GCF_040938485.1. NCBI lineage: Eukaryota > Metazoa > Echinodermata > Echinoidea > Diadematoida > Diadematidae > Diadema > Diadema antillarum. Next base: position 22,548 of record NW_027272169.1, read on the forward strand.
AGAGCGCAAAGAACTGCCTGAGATTGAAAGCAAAATGGCGGCCGAAGTTGCGGATCTGAAGGGCAATTCCGCAGTTAGGTGGACATGACATGGATAAAAGAAATGTGCCTCTTTATCTTACTCTTTAATCTAGGTATCAACTAATGCCATGGATGTTCACCAATCATTAAGGTCTTTCAAATTCAGTAGATTTTACCTTTCATATTGATTGATTTCGCGAGATCTAAAACCATCATTTAAAATGTACATGTGGGACTGGGGATGCTGAAATTCACTTAAATGAAAATTACAGTGGGTTCCTTTGAAATTTTTTCCTCAAAGTTTTGCTAAAGGGTACAAGATAAATACATTTAAATACTCCAGAAGTCATGTGACATTTTGTCAATTACAAAAGGGTGAAATGACCTGCAGAATTACTCCGGACAAATGTAACGTTACTAACCGTAACGTTACTAACCATGCTTTTGGGGGTCTAGCTAAGAAATTATTGGTCGAACTGCTAAAAAATATTGTGTGAACATTTGTCATGATGCAATAATTGAAATTAATGCAACACTTTCTTTGAAGTAACTTGAATTTTTGCACACTTTTTGTTACAAGACATTGATTTTTTTGTCATGTCCTTTTTTCGTAACATTACTAACCAGCCCTTTAAGTTGCCATTGCAATGCTATTTTTTCTTGGATTGTATTCATTCTTTTCTGTGTCATAAACCTGGGAATGATGAACATGTTTTTGACATAATTTTGGATGGAAACGAATAAATGGTAATTTAGTAGTAAAAACAAATATCTAAATTTGTTCAAATGTAACGTTACTAACCGCGGAATTGCCCTGAAGGAAAAGCTCATGACCATGGAATTGTACAACCGGCGCTCTAACCTTTTGTTCTACGGCGTAGAGGAGAAACGGGGTGAAAACATCTACCACGTTCTATCGGACACCTTCGCCTATCTCGGCCTCGAAATCGACGACGCCAGTAACATCGCCTTGGTGAACGCTCACCGATTGCCGCGCCGCCAGGTTGCCGATGACCAGGCTGAGGAGAATCGCCCACCCCAACCAAACCCCATTATCGCCAAGTTTGTTCACATGCGGGACAGAAACAGGATCCTAGCGGCCTTTGAGGATCGTCAACGCCGGCCCGACCTCGCTTTTCAAGCTTCTGACGCGACTCCCTCCCCACCTCCCCTTCAGCGGAAAAGAATCACGGTCCGCACTGATTTGCCACCGGCCATGAAAATCACCAGAGGACAGCTAGCTAAAACTGCCTACAGACTGAGGAAAGAGAAAGGTGTGTCGACCAAGATTGCTGTTCTGGGAACGAAGGTAATTTTGAAATGGAAAGAAAAAGATACTAGCAAATGGAATGACTACAGTGACTAGAATGAGTCAGCTTTGTTTCATGCATTTGTGGTTTCTACAATGAAGCACTTTCGTCATAAAATCTTGTCTTGTCATGTATAATAGATTTCAATACAGATAGCTTCTTATGTATGGCCTTTTTTACGATCAGTGGTGTAACTTTTGTACTCAGAGGGTCAAAATTTCAAACAAAATATTTTTTCATTATTCTATTTGATTCTTGTTTGAAAGTATTCAAATTTTTGAAAAAATAACATTTCAGACCTTAAAGCTGAAGGGTTATTGGTGTAATTTGAGGAAAACCCTGGCACCTGAAGTAAATTTAAGCAAAATTTTGCTTTCATGAATTGCACCATATTGACAAAACTCTGTATTCAAACTTCACCATGCAAAGTTTATATGGTTAACAACAATATATAGTTTGTGAATCAAAACTATTTGGGGGTTGAATATGAAGTGAATTAAAAAAGAAAATACATGAGATATATAAATTTTTGATAAAAATACCAATTGACATGTAATTTTTAAGATTTTAACTATTTATTGGAGGGCAGGCCAGGTCAAACTCTTCCTATAACAAGTCTTCAAGAAGGGCTACCTTCCTATGTAGGTTAAATGAAATTCCAATCATTTCTTTAAAACTTGGATTTTTCACACATGGATGTTTCGGAGGTGACAGTTAACATATTAGAAATGTTTCGGAGGTGACATTAATATTAACACCCACTTTTTTTGAGAATAAGTGACAATAACACAAAAACTTCTTCTTTTTATCAATGTTTTTAATAATTATAACTTGAGAACAAGAAATTAACTCCTGTTTCAAGCAGATAAACCACACAAAACAAGTGTTTTTTTACACTTCATTAATTAGCACGGGTACCGGTAGTTTGCCTTCCATTTGGATGAAGGATGTAAGCTAAATATTGTAATCTGAAGAAACATGGCATTCCATTTTCTACCTTAACTTGAGATGAAGGTGTGAGATCATTTTAGTAATGTTTCTTCGCTCTCAGAACATTTTATTCCACAACACCAGGGAAGAATCACTTCGTTTCGGAGGTGACATTCAATGTTAACATTGTGTTCAAATATTCATTTACAGTAAGAATATGATGGACATGAGCTAGATATTGTAAGCTGAAGAAACATGGCATTCCATTTTCTACCTTAAATTGAAATGAGGGTGTGAGATCATTTTAGTAATGTTTCGTTGCTCTCACAACATTTTATTCCACAACACCAGGGAAGAATAACTTTGTTTCGGAGGTGACATTCAATGTTAACATTGTGTTCAAGTACTCATATAGTATGTCCCCCCAAAAAATTTACAATTAGACTTTTGCATTGATAGCACCCAATATGATTAAATCAGCTAAATTCTACTTTGGGGTCTTAAATTATAACATCTTAGCTCTATTTTGCAGAAAGCCCCAGTCAAATTGGTTAAGTGATCTCAAAGAAATGTGGATTGTTATAAAGGATGTCAGGAGTCTGATTTTTCCAAGTTCAGCACTTCGATGCTCTTGGAACTGCATATTAATGTGTAAACACATGCAGAACTTGGAGGGAAGGGATTCCTCAAAGGCTCTGCTACAAAAATCCTCAATTCTCTTTGACCTCTGAAGCAATTGAATGGGTTTGTCTGTAAGATGTGGGCAATGAGTTATAGTTTCAATCCCTCAAATTGTATTTTAGATTGATTCACTATCTTTAAAGTTATCGTTGCGGAGGGTACCACTGTAATTTTTTGGCGGGGACACACGGTATGAATACCAAAAGCAAAAATTCTTATTTTACTTGTGTACGTTTTTGTTTGCACATAGTTTTATAAATAGATTAATTCAAGGATGTTCATGAATTCTTCATCATCCTTGATAGCCACCATACAAATGTTATAATACTGGTGAAAGGTGTTTGGTTCATGTGGGATAAATTTTCTATACACCAGATTCATTTAAACTGTTGACATTACTAAAATATATTTTACGTATCATTCTGAATTGATTGAAAATTACCTGAAAATCATGCATATTTAACAGTCACTTTTGAGAGTAAAAAGTATAAGATAAGAAAAACCATTTTAATGTTTTTGAGGTGACACAACACAGAGACAACCCAACTTCTCAGGTGTTAACTATTTAGTGAACATTCATGTCTTTCCTCATGGCTTTAATTTTCAAATATAAGCTCTTTCTTTCAGTTCTTACTTGTTATTTTGTTTGGTTATTCTCTTTCATGATAATGGATACCAGCTCATATTTTGTTTGAGATTGTAATTCATACTAATCTTTAACAGGTTTTTACAGTTGGGTTAAGAGAACAGTTTGTGTTTCCCAGCTGAAGAGAGCAGCATAATGCTTTTCTGTGAACTTGAGGGGAAAATTTGTTTTGTTACAGTAATTTTCCCCATCAACTTCACAGAAGGTCCCGGACACAAACTGGTCTCAAACCTATAAGGGACCGAAACTGGAAAAGGACAAGTTCACCTCAATAGACATGAGGGTTGAGTAGATACAGCAATATTGTGTAAAACACATCAGTGAGAGTTTGAGGAAAGTAAAGGCAATCCGTTCCGGAGTTATGGATTTTTAAAGTTTCTGCTCAGTCAAAGCTGAATGAGAAGACTTCTATAGCTTGTGATGTCACATGTGTACAAGGATATAGAGAAAGTATCAAGAAAATTCAACATACCGGTACTGTATTTTCACTTTTCTTGCATTTAACAAAAGAACACATGACTTCTCTCTTTTGGAAGGCAGAGTAAATAATATTGCCCTAAAATACATCAGTAGCAAGTTGAAGAAATGTGCACTTTTTTTCAAAAAGTAAAGTTTTGTGAAATTCACTTATATTTTCCTTATATCGTTGTATGCATGTGACATCATACACTGTCGTAGTCGTCTCATCCAGCAGTGATTGCGCAGATACTTATAAAAAACCCATAACTTTTGAATGGATTGTCCAATTTCCCCCAAACTTTCAATGATGTGTTCTACAATGTTGTTGCATTCACTCAATCCACATGTATATGACAGTGGACTTGTCCTTTAAGAAACCATTTTCTTTTCCTTGAAATTCCAGTACTTAAAGCCAAATTCTAAGACAAAACATAATTACAAAACAAGGTAAACACCTCATCAAAATTATACTGAAATAGAACTACAAATCTTGTTTTTTGATCTTTCCCTTTCCAGTCCTGGGGACTTGTTCCTCTGTTCACTTTAGTTGTCACATAACTTCAATAATCTTAAAAAATACAATGTCATATACAGTTGGTTCAACTTGGAAAATGTAATAATTATTGTCATATTAAAAAAAAAAATCACATAATTTTGTTTATGATCTCCACGTTGTACATGGAAATACAACAACTAAGAATTCAAGAACAAGTTGTGCACCAGCTATAGGCATGTGGCCTTTTTGTGGAGTTTGATTATTTGATTATTTTTTTTTTTTACATTTTTTTTAAAGATTGTGGACTAGGGCATGCATGAACTGCCACATGTATCACTTTGGTATCAACGGAATTCTGGAGAGCTATGTACTGTATACAAAAGTCACTTCTGTTGTGATGATTTTGTAGATATTAAATGTATTAGAAAATGTTAATAGATAGTGAAAAGGCACTGAAGTCTTGCCTTTCACTATCACATAACAATATGGTGTTAACAAACAATGTCACCTCCGAAACACAAGAAAAAGCAACCTACATGGAAAGCTGTGATTGGTAAATCTTCACAACTAAATCGCTTGTTGGAAATCAAGCTTCTAAGATGAAAGCATCTATATGTTTACTTAACTAAAGCAGGAGAATTGATCTTGATTACAATATTATATATACAACAGATGGGTGTATTTTGTGCATTCTCATTGTTAAAAAAAGTGAAAAAATGTAAATTTGCCCTAAAACGTACAGTCTAGTGACAAAAAAAAGAGTGCGAGTGTTGTAGTTGATTTCTCCACTTTTAGACTTATGTTATTAAAATAAATGAAACCATTGGTGTACATGTTACGGTTTCTCTTCAACAGAAATGAATAAAAAATCTTGTTAGCAGTGTTTTGTCACCTCCGAAACAGTAATTTTTAGTTTTTATTGGATCTTTTATCAATCTCTAGAAAATTCTCACTTCCTGTTGCCATATTACTATTGTCATCCAAAAGAGATTCCTGTCAATTGAACAGAATCAAACAAAATTGCTTTGTCTTCGAGAAATTATCAAATATAATATGCTTGTTGTTTCGGAGGTGACAATTGTTTCGGAGGTGACAAGTGTTAACGGAAAATTGTAAATTGCTCCGAAATGAAAACAACAGGCTATATTTCTACTACCTTCCTGCAGAGATAATGTGAGGGGATATGTTACATTTTTGCAAATGTAATGTATAACTGATGTCAAGAATAAAAAAATCAAATACATAAATCTGTTGTCTCGGAGGTGACAGAAATGTTAACGGAAAAGTTACATAAATTTATAAACGCTCACCAAAAAATGATAAGTTATTTGAATTAAATAATTTTTGGATCAAAGTTAAGTCAGATTGATTACTATTCTGTTTTGATGGAAATTAGCAAAGTTGAATTTTATAATTGTGAACAAGAGCCAACTCAAAAGAGGGGTTAATTGTTAACGGAAAATGTCACCTCCGAAACATAAAGTTTGGACAATTTCAGTATTTAAAGAAGACAAAGCAGAACCTGGTAAACATAATAGTTCTTAATGTTGGATACCTGTCTATCACAACAGCAACAAAAATAATGAAAAGGAATAAACAATTTAATTTGCTAGCTCTGACAAAAATACTATGTCCGAATGAGTACACCAAAAGTGTTGGATTTCAAGCATGTAAGTGCCTGCCACATCTGAAAGAAAAAGAGAGGAAAGTTCATTAAGGTACCCAAGGTAGACACTGTGGGTGGTAAGTTTATGAGAAAAAATAATGCATATCTGTCGGTGTATAAGAAAGTTATACACCAATTAGTGCCAACACTGTGTTTTACACCACTGATTGTAAAAATGGCCGTATACAATCAATGTTTGTCAATGCTAAGCGGTAATGTGTTTTACTGCTCAACGTTGATAGTCGTTTTCATTGCCAACGAAGACAGTTTTTTTTCTACATATTTAACGCTTTACTGAGATAAGCGTTAACAGTGATTAACGTTAAGTCTTTTTTTGCATTGCTCTTATTTGTACGCTTGCTCAGCGTGTTTATTTATACAGTTTCTCTGAAACCACTATATACCATTTTCGTAATTATGTGCTTAATTGACGTTGCTTTCCATCAGTGTATAAGCCAAAAGATGATGCTTTAGTTGTTTGTTTAAAAGAAAAAAAAAACCACTTTATTGAAGTCGTTTTATGGGCACTGCCATTACTAATCATAATGTTAGTTCTGTGTGTGATTATGTAGGCCCATAGTGCTGAACTTCACTGTAGTCCACATTTTGTTCATTGATTTATAGTTAGCCCGAAGTGGTGGCTGCGAGCAAACAACCGTGTCTTCTCTATGACGAGATTTTTGTCTAGTTTCCTTTTCTACTTCACTCCTCGTGATTTTAATTTCGGTCCTTGTTTCGTTTTTGATATATGTATATTTTTTCTTTTGTTTTTGTCTTGTCTTTTTGTTTCCGGGATTTCTCCCGCAGAATTTCGTTTGTACCGTATGTCTTTCTTGTGGAAAACTCATCAGCAGTTTCCGTCCACACAATATAATTGCTGTACGTGAATACTCTAATAGCCCACTTGTATTACTGATAGAATTAAGAAACCTTTTGTCTCTCACCTGGTTTACTGGAAAAACATTATTGTGTACCACGCTCCAGAAGCATTCCTTGTATTTCTCCTCGAAAAGATTCCTCTTATACATGCATTTGTGTGACTTCACACATGACTCACCCGTTTTCGTAACGGCAATTTGCATCTTTGGCGTCAGTATGTTGCTTGGCATCGAAATCCACCAACTGGTATTCCTCGCTGTTTGCGTTTCACACCAGCTTGTCTTAAATGTCTCTTTCCATAATGACAATGTTAGGTATTTTCTGCTTCCTTTTGAAATGTTTATATGCTACTTGGTAACGAAATCTTCCAATTGTTATTTACACGGTGTTTCCGTTTCTGGCAAAGTATGTCAAGTTGTCTCTTTGTAGAACAGTGATGTCATGCTTTTCTCGTATTTCCAAAGTCAATATGTTACGCGATGTATATTGAAACCTCCCAACAGGTGTTATTTTTGTATGTCACACGTTTGGAAACCATGTCTAGTTTGTGTCCCCGTCCGGCTAGAAAATGGTAGTTTCTTTATTGTCAACCTTTTCTCCCCCACTAGTTGTAATCCAATTCACAATGGCTAATGAGGTTAATACAAACTCCCTATTTGTGACCGAGACTTCAGATTGTACTGACAACCCTGTATTTTTATCGTCCCTTTACACGGCCACACCTGAGCTGCGATTTGATTTTGATCCCAATGATCGGTTAGCTTACAACATCACCACTAATTATTATTCCGTGAATGAAATGATTGAACAAATGCAAAAGACTCCTGTGAGTGAACTTCTTCTTTTGCATTATAATATCAGAAGTCTTAATAAAAAGATTGATCAGCTGGAAACATTTTTAAATCAAGTGAGATCTGATTGTTCTGTTATTGGTGTATCAGAGACTTGGATAAACAATTTGCCGTCTTCATTTTATTGTATTCCAGGGTATACTTTTCATTCTAATAATAGGCTTGATAGGAGAGGGGGTGGTGTAGGTTTTTTCGTTACAAACAATTTGGAAGTTAAAATATTGAAGGATTTAAATATAATGTGTGATAGTTTGGAATATATTTTTATTGAAATTGAAATATCAAAACAAAAGAATATTGTAGTTGGTGAAGTTTATAAGCCACCTTCTTCCAATTTCCGGGACTTTTTTGAAACGTTTTCTGATTTGTTGCTATAAACGCCTTCCCTACACCAAAAGAATATTTTTATCATGGGGGACTTTAATTAGAATTTGCTTCATTACAATGAAAATGTCCACTGCCAAGAACTTTTAGACCTGATGTTATCCAAATATCTTATACCGTTAATTAGAAAACCTACCCGTGTGACTGATACATCATCCACCTTGATAGACAATATTTTTTCTAACGATATTTCGTTTGTATCATTTGGTGTTATAGTATCTGATATATCTGATCATTTCCCGATATAAGCCAAGGTTCCTCTTGTGAAAAGCTGTTGTCTTAAGACTCAAAGATTTACTTTTCGTGATTTTTCTGAGAGCAACATCGATAGACTCAGGGAGAGATTGTTGACTGCTAACTGGGAAGAAGTTTTTGGTATTGACAATGATGCAGAAACTGCATTTCACACTTTTTTTGATAAATTTTCTAGGCTTTATGATGAAATTATTCCTTTACGACAATCCACCCGTTCTACCTATAAAAAAACACCAAGAATGCCTTGGATCACCAAATCCCTCCTTAAGTCTATCAATCATAAGAATAATTTATTTTGTAAATACAAGAGGAATCCGAATGAAAATATGAAAGGTAAATATGCACGTTATCGTAATATTCTTACAACAACTTTGAGATTTGCTAAGAGGAGGTATTTCACGAGGCAGTTTGACCTTTACAAAAATGATACCAAGAGTACGTGGAAGGTGATTAATGAAGTTCTCAGAGTTAAAGATAAATCGGAACAAGTGAAGGAAATATCTCAGCACGGTATCTTGATTCAAAATCCGGTGCATGTTGCTAATGCGTTTAATGATTTTTTTGTTGATTTAGGCCCCAGTCTTGCTAGTAATATCCCAGTAACAGATAAAGCATTTCATTATTTTCTAACTGATCCAAATCCTCAATCTGTGTTTTTTACTCCCATCCAAGAATACGAGGTCAGGGATGTAGTTCTCACGTTGAAAGCAAAAAAGAGTGCTGGACATGATGGTATTACAAATTTTTTGCTGAAAAATATTATATCGGCAATATTGTCTCCTTTAACACATATATTCAATCTGTCCCTTGTTACTGGCATAGTGCCTAGTCAAATGAAAATTGCTAAAGTTGTTCCGATTTACAAAAAAGGTAATAAGCAAGATGTAAGTAATTATCGTCCAATTTCTCTTTTGACGGCGATGTCTAAGATTCTTGAACAGTTGATATATTCTCATGTAATTAAGTTCCTAAACGAATGCAATATTTTTTGTGAGTCTCAATTTGGATAGGAAAAAACACTCTACTACTCATGCTGTGCTTGCTTTTATCGATAAAGTAGCCCACGCTATTGACGACTCGTCACATACTGTTGGTACAAATGTATATACCTGGACCTGTCCAAGGCCTTTGACACTATCGATCACGGTATTTTGTTATACAAACTCTCGCACTATGGGATACGTGGAAACGCCTTGGACTGGTTCAGGAGCTACCTAACTAGCAGGAAACAGTTTGTAAATATCAACGGCTTCAGTTCCAACTTAAAAACACTATCTTGTGGGGTCCCTCAAGGATCCCTTTTAGGCCCACTTTTGTTTATTCTTTAAATGATTTCAAAAATTCATCGAATGTTTTATCTTTTCTTCTTTTTGCCGATGATTCTAATATCTTTTTTTCCCATCGAAACCCAACAACCCTTTTAGATGCAGTGAACAGAGAATTAAAGTCGGTTCAAATGTGGATCCAAGCAAACAAGTTGTCTCTTAATATAAACAAAACTGTTTATATGTTATTTAGTAATTCTGTGATCCATTTGCCTGGCGATATAAAAATGAATAATGATTGTTTGATTCAAGTTGAATCGTTTAAATTTTTAGGTCTTCATAATGACCATGAATTAACATGGAAATATCATATAAATTATTTATCTAAAATGCTTTCGAGAAATACTGGGATTTTAAATAAGCTAAAACATTTTTTTCCAAAGTATATTTTGAAAAATTTATATTCAACGCTCATTTTACCCTACCTCTGTTACGGAATACTTGCCTGGGGAAACTGTGCCAAATTATACATTGATAAAATTTTCAAACTACAAAAACGGGCTATTCGTTCAGTAAATCTAGCCGATTATTATTGTCACACGAATGATTTCTTCTTTGAAAACAGACTCCTTAAGGTTGCTGACTTGTTTTTATACAACTTAGGCACATTTATGTTTCAGTTATCAGCCAACGGCTTGCCTGACGTATTTACTCATATGTTTCAGAAAAACTATGCCGTCCATGCTTACCCCACAAGACAAAGAGAATCATTTCACCTTCCACGTACCCGCACACTCCTTGCTCAAAAAACAATTGTTTTTACCGGACCTAAATTCTGGAATGATCTTCCCGCCAATTTAATCAATTGTTCTAGTATGTTTACATTTAAACAAAAATTGAAATTAATGTTAATAAATGAATATAATCAGTCTGATTAGAATATTTCAATATGTTATATGCGCAGTATCCTCGTTCAATGTATATTTCTGGTTTATGCTCCCGTTATATAATCACTGCATCCGTATTTGTATCAACATTTAGAACTCACTATGAAGTTGATTATAGATAATGTGCACGTATATACTTGTGTACCTATATGCCATATTTTCACTCAGTTCTTATTCTTTGGGTTCTTGTTTTTTGTTTTTTTGTTTTTTCACTTTTTCTCTTTATTCTCTTATTTCTTTTTCCCTTTGTACTTTAATAATTTAGCTTTCATATCGTTTCGTCATTATTACTTTGTGTCCTATCTCCATTGATTGCATAGCAAATTTACACCGGTATTTTTTCATGGAACCTGCGCTTACAAGCTTTGCTTTTGCGGTTCCATCATATTTCACAAGTTATAGAGAATTAGTCTTATGTACATTATGAATGCTGACACACTTTCTGTTCATGTCCCGACGTATGACATGTTTTGTATCTTGCTTGGTTTGTATTCTTTTTTGGATGTATTTTGATGTCAAGTGAAATATGAAAATAAATGTGCTGGAACTGTTCACTGTGTCTCGAGTGCAAGACCAGTGCAGTTTCAGTTATTCAATATTCAATATTCAATTCGCTGCCCCCTGGGGTAGATTCTACATTCCAAAACCACAAATACTGGTGTATAAATTATATACAACACTGGTCCAATATTTGATTCCAATGCTTTTTCTGTGATTTTGGTACAGTTTGGTTGTGTGGAATTCGAGATAGATTACTCTAGATACTACTCTCCAGTACTACTCTCCTCATAATCCAATGGGGTTTTATTGTTCAGTTGAAAATGTGGGAGCACCCCGACAAAAAAAAGAAGATGACACAACTACCAGCCCAAATGATACATTCAGCTCGTCAACATATAAATCCGTTAGCCAATCACAAGTGAGGTAGATTTCTACGTGTTTTATTAAAACATGTACCTCCTATACGTGATTGGCTAACAGATTCAAAATGGCGACTTGCAGCTAGGGACTAGTGATGTTGCAATCTGGATACAAATTTCTGTGATCTAACCTAGTTACTTTTTTTAAATGCACAATGTGAGAAAGTTATCCCAAGCATTGCTGCATGATGTGTCATGTCATGTCAAACTTGTCTGAATGTTAAAAAGCTGTCTGAAATTGGGTTTATGGTAACGTTTGGTCTGTGCTCAACCACTGGCAGCGCATCCCTACAGGAGCCAGTATAATAGCCTTCGGTCTGTATAGGAAGGGATTCGTGAACACCAGACGCAGTCTCCACGGAACATATCCCCAATGACCAGATTTTTAGATCTTTCGGTCAAGGGAGCGCCCTGATTAAACAGAAACAAACATAAAATAAAACACCTCTAAAATAGTTCGCCAGTGACAGCCAGCAATAGGCAAGCTTTGTATTATTCATGCAGCGTGTTTCTGTGGCCACACACAGCTTGTTCCCCATGGCCATAGGCAGGACCTAAAGTACATGTGATGTATTATGTAAGTTAGCCTGACCAGACGCCGTGCGCTAGCACGCCGTTTGACGGTCTGTGATACACCAATCTACTAAACCCCTCAAACACGGCCACACAATACCAAAACTGTTGAAAATTTTTATATTCCTTTCACAAATTTTACGAATCACTCACATGAATTGAGATGCTTGGACTATGACCATGGCATATCAGTCCATAGCGAGCCCTTATGCAACATACACTGAGCAAAAAGTCCAATCTTAACCCGGAATGTTTTGGTCATCGCTGGGCGATTTAAAATAAATCCTTCCTACCTGTGAACGATGCAAATTGCGCTGCTAGCATTTATATGCCCACATGGTCGACAGTGCCCCCGGGCCCCCTTTGCCCATCATTTTGCAGTGCTGCGCCGACATTTCGAATTGCATTTCTGCAATTTCTACGATTTCTGCGGCGTACAGGATTAAAAAGGTGTCATTTTTGGTAAGTTGTGAAATATGTATGTCAATATCGATAGCTATAAAATAGATAAAGTTTTCATTTTATGTCGTCTGAGTAACAAAATATGGTGCAGTAATTTCAAAATAGAATCGGCGCCCCGGAATTATAAGAATAGATTATGTAGTGTTCACTCGGTACAGCCCTGTAAGCTGTCGCGACTTACACTTACAACTACAAGCCTACAGTTTACCCTTGTGTACAGCAACAGGGCTGTGTATGTTAGCTCTAGCCCGACCAGACGCTGTAATTACGCCGTGCGCGACGAACCTACATTGTACGTACAGCGACTGGGCTGTGTATAGTTTAGACAGAAAGATCCGTCTGTCCGGAGGACTCTTTTATATTTTTGCCATTAACGCTGTCCTCCGTTAGACAGACGGAAGGTATCAGTACCCATTGCTGTGTGGATGTTCTTAACCACTGTCTCTATGGAAAATTGGGTGAGGTACCTCACCCTTCTCGATTGCGTCTAATTCACGGCCCTAGGTCGGCAAATTCAAGCTTGTATGGTGAAATTAGCATTTTAAGAATACATTACACTCACCAGATTAATGAATAATCCAACATCTTAATAGACTTTTCAGCGTAAAACACAGCGTCGCGTCGTCACATTCAAACTGCAGAAACATACACTATGAATCTCTTACTTAGCCAATCACATGCGAGGTAGTTTCTACGTGTCTGTTTTACTAAAACACGTACCTCGCATGTGATTGGCTTACAAATTCAAAATGGCGACTTACTGCTCGCGAACGGCAATGTTGCGATATCGATAAAATTTCTGCGTTATAACCGAGTTTATGTGAGTATTTCGATTGCACAATGTGAGAAATGTATCCCAAATATTGCTGCATAATATGTCATGTCATGTCAAACTTGTTTGAATGTAAAAAAGCTGTCTGAAATTTGGTTTATAGTAACGTTTGATCTGTGCGCGACTGCTCCACACAGGAGCCGCAATCATTGACTTCGGTCTGTATACGGAGGGGATCCGTGAAGCCAGACGCAGTCTCCGCGGAACATTCCCCGACGGACAGATACAGACCGATCCTTCGGTCAATGTATAGTTAAGATAGCTCCAGGGTGTAGTTTACATGTAAGTGTGTGCGGATATGTTTCGTAAACACGAGTGTGGCTGTATCCCACGACTCGCGCCACGACTCCAACCTCACTCGATCGTGTGGCTGGCCTGGATGTTTACAGCCGTACGCGTGTGGTTGTTACTTGTATACACTCACTAACTTAACACTGCACTGCCTTGTCCGTCATGCTGGTATGCTTGTGTGGGGAAATAGGCCTAACCTTACATTTGAATTGTAATTTTAAGTATAGCTGGCTGGGTGGGTGGTGGTGCTACTGAATGAAACTCACACCTGAACTGGTGCTATGGTATGCTACTGAATGAAACTCACATCTGAACTGGTGGCCGTGGTGGTATTGTTGGCCGAAATTTCAACCTCTGACTCGAGTACAGAATTCAGAGCCAAGAAAAAAAAAACAAAAAACAAAAAACAAAAAACGTCAGTGAAGTGATACGCTTACGATGTAAATCCCTCCTATCGTATAAAGTACCTGCTTATTGCGGCCACCAATGCAATGTCCATGATCACTGCATGATGCATGCTCTGCATGCGTACGAATGCACTGTCTAGAGTGTAGTTGACTAGTGCCAGTCATACGGACGGTGCAGTGCTTCAACTTCTAGTGTAGTTCTACTGTGTGTTTCGTCCTCGGCCGTTTTAGCCGGTTTTGCGCGAGAAATACATGTAGATATCAATCGCAAAATACATGTATAGTTCCACGTACAACTTTTTATAAAATATACAAGGAATACCGTGTGAAAAATCATGATTATTTGTGAAAAAGATACAAATTTACCTGAATTTTCCCTGAAGCCGAACAGACCACCTCGTCGCATCGGGTTGTACCGTCGGTTGTTTTGATTTCACCGTTGATGGCGCAGTCTCTAAGGGGCCGCCCCGCCCCCCCCCCCCCCCCCCCAGTTCGGTGCCCCCCCCCCCCCCCCCCCCCCCCCCGCCCCCGGCGTGTTTTTTTTTAGACGGCACAGATTGGGGAAACTAAAAATCCATCGGGGACCCTATCCCTAAACCCAACCCTAATCCTAATCCTAACCCTAACCATCAAACCCTAACCCTACCCCTAACCCTAACCCCAACCCTAACCCTAACCCTAACCATAACCATAACCAAAAACCCTAACCCAACGTTTTTCCCATAGGTTTAACACGCGCCATGCCCCAATCTGTGCCGTCTTAAAAAAAAACGCCCCCGGCCGGGGGGGGGGGGGGGGGGTACACTTTTCTGCCTTCTTCTTTTCGCAGGGTGCACAACACATGCACTAGCAGTATCATAAGATACCTGTGAGATCACCCTCACACAGTGTCTTACAGGTCTACTTTGTTTGTTTGTTTGTTTTTTATTTAGGCCTATTTATTACCTCGAATTTACCTTGAAGTGCAACACCTCCATCTTCACGTACACTGTACCGTATGTCCCCCCAAAAATTACAACGGGGCCCTACGCAATGATATCTTGAAAAATATTGCATCAATCTAAATAGAAATTCAGGGTATGAAACTTTAACTCATTGCCCACATGCATCTTACAGAAAACCCCATTCGATTTGCTTGGCAGTGGTCAAAGAGAAATTAGGAATTTTGTAGAGGATGTCGGGAATCTCTTTTGTCCAAGTTCTGTCAATTGTTCACACACAAAATCATCGAAGTGCTAAACTTGGAAGAATCAGACTCATGACATGCTTTACTACAATCCCCATTTCTCTGTGACCGCTTAACCAAATCGAATTCTGCAAAATAGAGCTAAGATGTTATATCTTAAGACCCTGAAGTAGCATTGAAAAAAAATAATAATCATATTGGATGTTATTAATGCGAAAATCTGATTGTAATTTTTGTGGGACATATACTGTAGTATGTCCCACAAAAATTACAATCAAATTTTCGAATTAATAACATCCAAAATGATCTACCTGTCTAAGTGCTACTTCGAGGCCTTAAAATATGACATCTTAGCTCTATTTTGCAGAAAACCTCATTCAATTTGGTTAAGCGGTCACAGAGAAATGTAGATTGTTGTAAAGCATGTCATGAGTCTAATTTTTCCAATTTTAGCAATTCAATGCTCTAGTGCGTGAATAATAGACAGTTCAACTTGGACAAAAGAGATTCCCGACATCCTTTACAAAATTCCTCATTTCTCTTTGACCACTGAAGCAAATCGAATGGGGGTTTCTGTAAGATGTGGGCAATGAGTTATAGTTTCATACCCTGAATTTGTATTTAGATTGATTCACTATTTTCAAAGATATCATTGCGGGGGGTCCCGTTGTAATTTTTTTTGGGGACATACTGTATAGATAGATTGCAAGTGCGGCAGGGTTTGGGGGGCTTTGAAGGATGTCACACCGTCACATAGAATGTGCCCCCGTAAGCTATATAATCATATTCCTTAGCTGTGTGTGTTTTTTAACTATATGTTTAGTTACCTAGAAATTTGTTTCTACATTTTCTATAAACGCGACTCTTATACTTTTTTTTTTTAAAGGACAAGTTCACCTTCATAGACATGTGGGTTGAGTGAACGCAGCAATATTAGTGGAACACATCAGTTGTGACTCTGCACCTCAAAACAAACAAAAAGTCGCCAGACATGAATTTTTAGTTAAGACCATATTCTGAAAGAGCAGGCTTTAAGCTTTAAAATGATGTATAACCCAAATCAAATGGACTCTCCTAACCTATCTAAATATTGGAAAGAAAGCACAAACTCAGGAAAAGTGTGAACTGAGAAAAGAGGCTCTGAAGTACAGTGTCTATTCAAGCGCTTAATCTTTACCAAACCATGCTGGCTGTGCGATGAATGGGACATTAAAACAGGAAGTAAACCACCAGAGCAACAACAATGAAGGGATTATGAGATTAAACTGAAATTAAGCATGCCTCATTAACACATTCTGTCCATAATTAACTTTCAACTTTCAAAGCAGTAGCACTATCCTTTCAAAAGTTATTAGAGTTGAAAGTGAAGAGTGTGGACAAGGTTTTTCAGAAATGAAAAAGGGATTCTAAAGACACACATAATCACACTATTCTACCAAAAATGTTCAAGATAAACTGCTAAAAAAACACACTTTCCTGCCCGTTTATGATACCAAATTTTAGCATAATGTAAAAGAACACCCAATCTTTTAGAAAATATGAAAAAGTCAAGTTCGGCTAGGTTCACCCATTTCACCTATTTTCAGTCCTCACGCAAAATCAGTGTGTGCGACTTTATGTTCGTTTTGAGGTGCACGGTCACAGTGAGAGTTTTAGGAAAATTGGACAACCCGTTCAAAAGTTATGAATTTTTGACGTTTCTGCTCACTCAAGGCTGGATGAGAAGACTACTATAGCTTGTGATGTCACATGTGTACAACGATATAAAGAAAGAATAAAGAAGATTTTACAATTATGGCCGCAAGCGAGTAACACGTCACTTATCATCTCTCCCGAATTTCACTTGGATATTAATCTTTGGATACTGTTTTCGACATCTCCTGCTGTACTAAAACATCATAATGAGTACCCAGACAAGGAAGGTGCCGCCAAGGAAGGTAAAACAAGACAGGAAATGTGATTCTGGGGTGGAAAACCGTGGCGCCACTCTTCCTTCTCCGAAGAATTCTACGCCGCCACCGAGAAGACGGCCTTCCGCAGCTCAACCCGCCAGCCCACCCCGGGTAAACCACCACCCCGAGACCACTTCAACAGCAGCGGCCGCAGCTCCCGTGCCATCCGATACCCACGACATGCCCGACATGTCAAGAGATCTCCATGACAAAAGGGATGACGTAACTTCACCTGAAGGAATTGCCCGCTACTTCCACGAAGCAACAGAAAAGTCCGAACGGATGATAAAGAAAGCGGTGGATTCCTTGATTGAAAACATCAAACAGGTGGAGACTCATCTGGGACAGGCTATCGAGTTTGAAAGCAGGAGAGTGACGGCGGTCGAGAACAGGAATCTGCAGCTGGAGAAAAGAATGGGCGAGCTGGAAAAAGAGGTCAGTGCGCTGCGATCAGAAGTGGAGAGGCACAACTCAGCCATCAACAAGAGTGAAAGGTTCTCACGGAGGAACAACATTCGCATCGTGGGTATACCCGAGTCCACCAATGCCGACGAGGATTGCACAGCTGCTCTCGTCGAGAAAATCACGAAGGAGAAGTTTGGCCTTGACATCAAGGTAGAGAGAGCGCACCGCGATGGAAAAGCCTCAAAGGATCGACCCAGACACATCCTCTTCAAAACCCTGTCATACCGCGAGAAAGTCGACATCATGAAGAATCAGCGCCTGAAGCTCGCAAAGGAAGCGTACTTCATGACAGACGATCTCACAGCTGACGATCTGGCTGAGAAGAGGAAATGGTCCACAGCCGTTCAGGAGCTGTACAAGAACGGTGTGAAGCTTCGCTTCTTTGCCGGGAAATGGAGGAACCGAACTGGAGTCCCGCACAACTTCATTTCCTCCAGTTAGGTCACTACAGTCTCCTGCGTGTATGTACTATAAATAATGCTTCTCAATATCTCTTGTTTAATTCATTACGTCACAACCATGTTTCTTTATGTCTATTTCTCTTTTTCTCCGATCATCCTCCTCTCTGCCTTTCTTTCTCTGACGACCTCTAAGTCTGCACCACGGCAAATATGAATATCCATGTGTACTTATGTAATCAAATATCATGCTGTGTACAGGCTTACCAATGTAAATAGAATATTTCCAAAGATATTTTGACTTTATATATATATATATGTACAGGGAGAGTTGATGTAGAAATGATCTTTACTGTGACATCTCACCTGTGCGATGCGGCCACTACTCTTGACAGTACTTCGTAAACAATTTACACTCTGTATGACTTGCTATATGCCTTCCTTCTCTTCTTGTCTGCTTTCGGCAACTTTTAAACAACTGCTGATGGTAACGTTATGGTCCATATGTTGTCCTCCTTTGAAATATGGATGAATTTAATCCATGTTTACATAAAAATGTCCAGTGTCGATATTATTTGCCGGATGAGTTCAATTCAGAATTTATTAATAACGAGCATTCTTTCAGTTTATTACATGTAAATGCCCGCAGTCTGTTAAGAAATTATGAAAATATGCAATTATTATTGTCTACGATAAATATGAAATTCTCCGCTATTGGCATCACAGAAACATGGCTTAACGACAAATCTCCCCCTTTATATAACATTGATGGGTATTCTGTTGTCCGTTCTGATAGAAAATGCGGAAGGGGAGGCGGAGTCGCCCTGTTCCTATCACACATATTATCGTATAAAGAAAGGCCTGATTTGACATACAATGGAAATGAATTTGATTGCACATGTGTTGAAATTAATATGTATAATAGAAAAAACATAATATTTTGTGTAATATACAGGCCCCCTCATACAGATAGTAATTCATTTTTAGATAATTTTGATGTCTTATTAGAGCTGATCAATCAAGAAAACAAAGATGTATATATTATGGGTGACTTTAACATTGATCTTTTGAAAGAGGAGCACATTCTTAGAAATAGATTTTGCAATATCTTGCAAGCAAATTTTTGTAATATCACAATTGATAAGCCTTCGAGAATTACTGTCAATTCATCAACGTTGATCGATAATATTTTTACGAATATTGACACAGATTATTCGAAATCTGGTCTTTTGTATAGTGATATCTCTGACCATTTACCTATATTTTTCATTTGTGGCGACACACAGAATTCTTATGTTAAGCAGAAAGAACGTAAAAAGAAGCGGAAATTCACTCTAGAAAATATATCATTACTCAACGATGATTTAATCACGGAAACGTGGGATGATGTATTAATTTCTGCAGACCCAAACATTGCTTATGACACCTTTTGGAATATATTCCTTTCTTATTTTAACAAACATATCCCCACAATTGCAAAGAAAAACAATAAAAAAATCGAAAATCCATGGATAACAAAGGGAATTTTTCGTTCCATAAAGAAAAGAAATGTTTTATATAAAAACAGTTTACGGCATCCTGATAATGATAATGTTAATCGATATAAATTATACAGAAATAAACTTACACAGATTATCAGGCTTTCCCGCAGAATGTATTATACGGAAGCTTTTGAAAATGCTACTGGAAATATGTCAGCCACTTGGAAGGTTATTAACGACGTCATTGGTAAGCAAAAGAAGGTGTCAACATCTCAAATTACGAATAATGGACAAACGTTTTGTGATCCTAAAGATGTAGCATGTTGTTTTAATGAGTACTTTGTTAATGTAGGTCCTAGTCAAGCTTCTAAGATTGATCATACACAGACAGATTTCTCGCAGTACTTGGGCACGTCAAACGATAATTCATTATTTTTCAAACCAACAGATTTTAATGAGATCCTTGATATTGTGCATTCTATGAAATCTAGTCATACATGTGGTCATGATGAAATGAGCACGTCTTTTTTAAAACAGATTGTTGGGAGTATATTGACACCTTTAGTACATATTTGTAATTTGTCGTTGTCAACTGGTGTATTTCCGAACGCATGTAAAATTGCAAAAGTTATTCCAATATACAAAAAAGATGACTCTTCTTTTGTTTCGAATTACCGACCTATCTCTATTCTTCCTAGTCTTTCTAAAGTCATAGAAAGACTTGTTTATAACAGACTGTATGATTTTTTATTACAAAATGATATACTGAACCAAGACCAATATGGTTTCAGGAAATTTCACTCTACTGATATGGCACTAGCCCAGTTGTATGACAGAGTGTCGACTGCCTTAGCTGAACAAAAACATGTCATTGGTGTGTTCATGGACCTAAGCAAGGCATTTGACACTCTTGATCACACTATCCTTTTACGCAAATTACATTGTTATGGCGTTCGTGGCATTCCACTGGAATGGTTTGAAGATTATTTATCAAATAGACAACAATACGTATACTATGAATCGGTAAATTCTGAAGTTTTACCCATACATTGTGGCGTCCCACAAGGATCCATATTGGGACCACTACTATTTCTAGTGTATATAAATGATATTACAAATTCCTCTAAGTTACTGCAATATATTCTGTTCGCCGATGACACCAATGTATTTTGTTCCAATTCTGACTTTCAGTCGCTTTTAAGAACTCTTAATACTGAATTGCCGAAATTATCTACATGGTTTAAGAGCAATAGATTGTCACTCAACTTAAAAAAGACAAATCTTATTCATTTTCATAATAAGAAGCATAAAAATGAAATGCGCCAATTGAATATAATGGTGGATGGTATATTATTGGAGCAAAAAGAAAGTGTCAAATTCCTTGGAATATATATCAGTGAAAATATGAAATGGAATGCTCATGTGCAATACATCTCAGATAAAGTGTCTCGTAATGTTGGTATACTCTGTAAGCTTAAGTATTATGTCCCAAAGAATATTCTATTTATGCTTTATAATTCGTTGATATTGTCGAATATCTCATATTGTAACATTGTTTGGGCAACTGCGAAAAGTCACATTGACAGTATATTGCTCCTACAAAAGAAAGCTATACGTATATGTACCAATTCAGGTCATTGGGACCACTCAGATCCTTTGTTCGTAGAATTAAAAACACTAAAGGTAAATGATATTAATTTTTTGCAAAATTCACTGTTTATGTTTCGTCTGTATAACGGTCAGTTGCCATCTTCTTTCTTCTCATTATTTCAGCTAAACAAGGATATACATTCTTATCCCACAAGGCAATCTGATAAATTTCATCTACAAAATCCTAAAACCGTGATGGCTCTGAAATCTATCAGACACACTGGACCTGATATTTGGAACTCTCTTCCTTCAGAAATTCGAATTTTAAAGTCTATGTATTCTTTCAAGAAAGCTGTAAAGACAATGCTGCTCTCTGGATATCAGTGATCTTATAATGTCATTGCAATTGTATTGTATGTGAAAATCCCTTGTTGAATTATCGCCGTTCAGAATTCATTGCGTAATGTTATGTAACCGACCATGACCTGTAACTGTTCACCTGTACCTCGGTGAGAAAATACTTTGCCATGCTTTACTATTCAGTGATCCAGGTGATCTCACTTTGTGTATTAGCGAAAGCAGACAGACCTCTCCTCTCTCCTTTCTCCTATCCTATCTCTATGCAAGTCATCCCTACCCTTATTTTTCTATATGTTATGTATCATGTACGAGGGCTGCATGCAAATCAAGCAATGCTTAAGCTGTAGCCCTTCTGCGTTATTCATTGCATCACTGATAATTATGTTCTGTTGTGCATTTTAAAGGCAATGAAGAAACTGTATTGCTGTACATTCTAAAGGTAATGAAGAAACTTACCTTGTTAGCAATTAATGTTTATGTATATCCATTTGTATGTATGGTACCATCAATGTATATGATATATGTGTATGTATCTGAATGAGCAATGATATAATGCAGGAACCAATAAAATCAAATCAAATCAAATCAAATCAAAATTGAACATATTTTCATTTTTCTCGCATAACAAAAGAACACTTGACTTCTCTCTTTCAGAAGGCAGGAGGAATAATAATTACCCCTAACATAATATTATGCCAGCAACAATGTGCACTGTATTAAAAAAGTGAAGTTTTGTGAAATTCTCTTTTTATTTTCTTTATATCGTTGTACGTATGTGACATCATACACTGTAGTATAGTCTTCTCATCCAGCAGTGACTGCGCAGATATTTTAAAAATTCATAACTTTTGAACGGATTGTCTGATTTTTCCCAAACTTTCACTGATGTGTTTTACTAATATTGCTGCATTCACTCAATCGTTATGTATATGAAGGTGGACTTGTCCTTTAAGTCCCTACCGTGCATGGGAGGTGGGTATCACCCCTCCAACACTCCCCCCCCCCCCCGCTCAGTCGCTTCGCTCCTCCCCATATAAGGATCTCACACTGTCACATAATGTGCCCCAGTCTAGATTCCTCCCCCCCCTACACACACACACACACACACACACACACACACACACACACACACACACACATACAAAGTGTTCCGGCCCGCTTGACTGTCCTCAAACAGCTTAGCATGCCGGCCGGGCCATCTCCACAAATGCACTGATAGACCAGGAGCTGGCTGCTGGTCAATTTACCCCACCAAGCCCAAAAGGTTTGACCCCTCAGAGTTGCTGGGACCACCCTCCTCATTGAAAAAATGGGCGTCAGCCTGGTCCCTGAGGGCGGGTTCGGCACCCAGGGACCCCCCGAAAAGGCCCTCCGGCGGGTGTAATTTACCCCATGGATCCCATGAACCAAACCTGGCCTAAATGAATGTCCTATGGGTGTACATAATCAAAATATAAAAACTGACAAAATATCTGGTTGGGAAAGGGGTTGCCAGACCACTTGTTTGCAGGAACAAAACCTCGTTTTTGGTCACAGAGTCTGCGCCAAGACTACACTGTCCCATAGGCCCTGTACTGTAGCGTCTCCCAACAGTCTGAGGGACAGTGCCAATATTAGTGCATGTAGTAGTCTTGGCGCAGACTCCTTAACGCTCAACAAGGGTTTGTGTGGGCAAACTACCCATTAAACCCTGTAGTCTGGTAGGAATGGGGGGTCCCCATGCACCCCCCGAACACATATTTTTAACTTACTTTTTTGTAACCCTTAGGGTGTCTAGTTAGTGAATTTTTTTGTTCCCAAGAAAAAAATCGTGTCCCATGGGGGTCATTGGCGGCCATCTTGGCAGCCATCTTGGATTTTCAGGGAAAATCATTATTTTCCATAACTTTTGAACTACACAGCATAAAATTATAAATAAAGCATTTCTTCAGGGTAAACGTGACACGAGGAATCGATTGCAATGGTTATTTTCATGATAAAAGCAAGTTTGAAACAAGAAAAGCCTAAAAATATGCTAATTTTGGTGTCATTTTCACCTAAAAATATCCAAATAGTTTAACTTTTGAATTACACAACAAACAGGGACAAATAAAACAGTACTTCAGAGTTGATACGGCATGAGGAAT
This sequence comes from Diadema antillarum, assembly GCF_040938485.1. Classification (NCBI taxonomy): domain Eukaryota; kingdom Metazoa; phylum Echinodermata; class Echinoidea; order Diadematoida; family Diadematidae; genus Diadema; species Diadema antillarum. The sequence goes on from NW_027272169.1 coordinate 46,380, forward strand.
AGTTTGAGATAGTTATTTACATGATTAAAGCAAGTTCCAAACAAGACAAGTCCAAAAATGCGAGGAAAACCAATGTCGTTTACTCTAGAAATATTCAAAAGTTGTCCATACACATGTAAATGACAATCTCATACCTTCTAAGAGTAACTAACCACTTTTTCTTAACAGTCTGGTAGAAATAGGGGGAGGGGGGTCCCATGCACCCTTCTTTTTCTATCCCTTAGGGTGTCTATTTCATGGTTTTTTATTTGTTTCCAAGTAAAATCGTGTCACGTGGGAGTCATTGGCGGCCATCTTGGATTTGCAAGGAAAATCATTAATTTCTATAACTTTTGAACTTTCAAACATACAAGGAAAAATAAAACATTTCTTCAGGGTAAATGTAACATGAGGAATCGATTGAGATGGTTATTTACACCATTAAAAAACGTCTGATACAAGGAAAGTCCAAAATATGAAAAATTCTGTATCGGTTACACCGAAAAGTACCCAAATAGTTCAACTTTTGAACTATACACAACATACCGGGACAAATAAAACATTTCTTCAGACGAAACACAGCATGAGGAATCAATTGAGATTGTCATTAACATGATGAAAGCAAGTTTATGAATGTCAAAAAATGAAAAATTAAGTGCTGTTGCTCTGGAAATGGCCCAAATATTTCATGCTACATACATGGCAAATTGCATACCTCACAAAAGTGACTAACAACTTTGTCTTTAGATCATTGCCCAAATAGGCCTTTTTTGTTTGGTATCAAAATAGAATCTGAAGAGAAAATTAATTTCAAGCATTGTCACCCCTCACTTGGTGAAATCGAATAAGAATGTAAGCACTATGGTAATTCATATGCAAATACCCTTGAAATAAGTGGTCAAAGGAGGTGACACATGATAATAATGTTGATCACAGCATGTGAAAGTGACTAATGGACAAAGATAAAACTTGAACTGAAATGTAACACTCATTGCGCATTCAATTTCGTTTCATTTTGTATTTAAAAAGAGTTTGAGTTGGGATATTTTCAAGGAAACAATCACTGTGCCAAAATGTTGAGCCGATTTGAAAAATTTAGATGCCAAAATGTTTCCACCAATTAGTGTTTTCCTGAACACAGTCACGTGATGGAGGTACATTCGTTATGTTTGCCCATGGGCGAACATTCTTGTAATGTTCTCCCATGGGAAAACGTGTTCACGTAACAAATGATAGAATTAAGGCCTAGGACCGCACCGAAATTATAACCTCCCTTAATAGCATTTCAAGTATGTTCCCTCCGCCGCCAGTCATCATCTATTATATTTAAACATCTCTGACGTGTGTATATATGCTTTTCATGAAGTATATACGGAATTAACGTATTGAAATAATGCCTCTGGCACCACTTCGTGGCGGAGGCATAAAAATAAAGTAACACAATATGACTTCACTTTTCCAAAAGTATTCTGAATTGTCATTCTGTGTAACTGTACAAACACAGAAGCGGCTATGCGATATATCAGCTTTCCATTTCACACTTCTTTAATGTCTAGTCATCATCAAAACGATCATTGTAATCAATGTCTGGCTCCTCTTCTTCATCCTCCTTCATCTCCTTAGTAATTTTCTGAAGCAAGTCAATGAGGGAAGTCGGAAAGATAGGGCCACTTGACCACACTGGCTCCATCATAACAAAGGCTATCTTCTGCCATTCTTGTCCAGGTTCAAATGGGTCATATACAGAGCATCAGAAGATTGGTTGGTCAGCTCTCTTTAAGATGGCAAGGCGATGGGTCACACATGTAATGTGTGGGATAAGGTTGTCTCTGCAAGGTGTATATGAGCATGAAGAAATCCACATTGGAGTTTGTCGTCATTTGTTCGCCCTCTCCCATCATCTGCTTTGGATGATGCTGCTGTAAATAGACTTCTCCGGCTCTTATGGTCACACATTAGGCATGTGAATGCTCCAATGTCTTCTGTCACCTCTTACTGGCTCTACAGACCATCCATCACCAAGATTTATGTGGGGGACATAAAACATTGGCACATTTTAAAGTCATGTTCTAAGATTTCAGCAGTGTTCATTAGTATGTAATATTGAACAATTTACCACATTTCAGTAAAATATTGCTGAAATTATAATATCAGAATACTCTCACTTGAATGCTGTTTGATACATGGGGTGGCTTTGTAGATTCTTCAGGGGTCCGACTTTGCCCCTACTCATGGAGGCACTTGTTACATCTTCCCCTGTAAACACATGTATGTAGTCCAAGTATTGTGGTACAGTAGCCAGCTCTCTTTGATTCTGTATGCCAGTTCACCAACATTCACACTTACCACAATCTGGCAATGCTCGACAGTCCATTTATCAAAGAAGACAGTGAGGGTGACGGAGTAAGCATGGTGCAAGAAGATCCAGAAAATGTATGTGTCTGGTGTCCTTACCACAGCTGCTTTGTACCCAACCTTAATAGTGGAATACTCGAGGCAGAGCGCTACCCTGGTGTCCTTCTCCTGGTTACAGCAGCTCATGGATAGAGCTTATTGTCTCGTGGGATGAATAATTGAGTGAACAAAAAGAATGTATATATTAATAGGAATCACTTAAGCTTCAGAGAATGTGATTTCTGTTACATTCCTTTTGTTTACACAATGATGTGTTCCAGGAGACAATGGTGCGATATCCATGAGTGACTGTCTAACCAGTATAAGGAGACGGACACCACCGTGACGGTCGTGCTCTACCTCAAGTGCGCTGCTAAGCTTGGGTATAAACAAGGTAGCTTTGGTGAGGAATTCAGACACACATTTTCTTGATCCCCTTGGTTCCATGCTTAATCCATTCTACAATGTAGTATCTTACTTAATAAATGGACTGTCGCGTATTGCCAGGTTGTGAATGTCAATTAACTTGCATATAGAGATAACGGGAGCTGATTACTGTACCAAAATACTTGAACTGTATGTGTTTACCGGGGAAGATGTAACAATTAAAGTGCCTTCAGAGGTTGGGAAAAGTTGGACCCCTAAAGAATCTACAAAGCCACCCCACATGCCACATAGCATTTAGGTTGGGAAAAGTTGGACCCCTAAAGAATCTACAAAGCCACCCCACATGCCACATAGCATTCAGGTGAGAGTTGTTTGATATCATGATTTCAGAAGTATACTGAAATCTGATTAGTTGCTCAGTATTATATTATAATAAACACTACTGAAATCTTAGAATATGACTTTACAGTATGCCAAGTTGAGTGTTTTTCCTCATAAATCTTGGTGGTGGGTGGTCTGTGCAGCCAGAGGTGGCAGATGACATTGAAGCATTCACATGCCCAAAATGTACAGCAAGGCCAGGGAGAAGTCTATTATAATGGTGTTCGCAGCATCATGCTGAAACAGATGACCAAAGCAAGGTGGATTTCTCCTTGCTCCCACCTGGCAGAGGCAACCTTATTTCACACTTTCAATGTCTGAACCACGTGTACCACCTTGCCATCTTCAAGCGATCTGACTAGCCAATCTTCTGGTGCGCTACCTCTTTGATCCTGGACAAAGGTGGCAGAAGACAGCCTTCGGTGTCATGGATCCGATGTGATCAAGCGGCCCTATCCTTCCCACTTTCCTCATTGACTTGCTTCACAAAGTTACTGCGTAGATGGAGGAGGATGAAGAGGAGGAGCCAGACATCGATTACAATGATCGTTTTGATGATGACTGGAAATTACAGAAGTGTAAAACCAAAAGCTAACATATCACTTACCACATCTGTGGTTTGTATGATTGCACAGGATGAGAATTCAGAATACTTTAGACACAGTAAAGTCATATTGTGTTACTTTTTTCGATATACATTAATTCCATACTTTATATATAAATATATACATATATTTATATATATATATATATATAGAGAGAGAGAGAGAGAGAGAGAGAGAGAGTGGATTTCTGGCTGTCAAGTGAAATTCATATGTTTATTTTCAAACAGGAAGGCTTTAAATAAATACGTTTGAATGAACCATTGTTAACTTAATCAGTGTTAATCTTAAATACGTTTTAATGATAACATTCCGGCACCTAAATTGGTGAAACCGACAGAGCATTTTGGCACAGTGATTTCTTTTATGAAAATACCATTACTAAAACTCTTCAAATATAAAATTAAATGAAATAGAAGATGCATGGCACATAAAGTGTTCAATTACATTTTAGGTTTGAATTTTGTCGATTAGTCACTTTCACATGTTGTGATCAAAATTTGTTTGTTCGCCTCTTTTGATCTGCTTTTTTAGGGGTATCTTTTAATTTCTTTCCGAAGAATTCCGATTCCCAATAATACACTGTCAAGCATTTTTATCGTCCTTGTTGTCCCGTGACACGTACAGAGTAAATTAGATTCTATTTGTATTACTTCCGCATCTTATCTTTCTATTTTCCCATATTTCCGTATCCTTTCCACGCATCTCATTATTTTTTCGATATAGTTCTGTCGAGGATCGCTGGATTTGTTTTGCCTTTCTGTCCGTTGTATTGTCTTTCTATTATGTCAGCCTTGTCTCGTTCTGTCTTGTATTTTAGTCCTCCTTTATAAGTGTTGTCGTCCCAGTCTCGTTTAATGTTCATTCGCCTGTGTATGTGTGTGTGTCTGTTACTCTGTCTGTTTATTGTTCTTCGAGCCTTTTTTTTATCTGACTTTATTCTCAAAATTTCCCCTCTTTGCATCAGTTCATTTCTATTGACATTCTGTACCTGAGGGGCTCACATTCTACAAGCATTGCCTTTTTAGTGGGTCCCTCAGTTTTCGATATTTTGTGTAATGTCATATCGTCTATATCACTTCAGTCAATTTTCATTGCAACATATTTGTTATCTCACGGTTTGACAATTATGTTTTCTCAATTTTTCTTTGTTTTGATTATATGTAACCTTATTCTCTGTTACCAAAGAAAGTGAAATGTTTATGTTCTTATTTTCGAAAAAATGAAATAAAGTTTGAATTGAATTGAATTGAATTGAATCTGCACATGAATTGCCATCTTGCTTACATTTTTCATTTGATTTCAACAAGTGAGGCGTCAAAATGCTTGGAGTTGCATGATGCATGCTTTTTTTATACAAAACACCATATTTGAGCTATGGTCTAAAGACAAAGTGCTAAGTCACTTTTGTGAAGTAGTTTGTCATGTATGTATACGGATTTTGGGTACTCTACAGTGTAAATGACACTTAATTTTTGTATTTTAACCATCTCAATCGATTTCTCATGACACAGTTACCCTGAAGAAATTTTATATATATCCCTGTATGTTGTAAGTTGTAAGTCCCTGTATGTTGTAAGTTCAAAAGTTACAGAATTTACTGATTTTTCTCTCAAATCAAAAATGGCCGCCAATGTCTCCCCCCCCCCACACGATTTTCACTTGGAAACAAAAAAGAAAATCATCACATAGACACCCTAAGGGATACAAAAAATGAGGGTGCATGAGGATCCCCCATTCCTGCAAGACTATTAAGACTTTAGTGGTTAGTCAATCATATGAGGTATATAATTGTCATGTATGTATATGGACTATTTGGGCAATTTCCAGAGTAAACGACACTTTTTTTCGCATGTTTGGATTTTTCATGTATCATACTTGTTTTAATCATGTAAATAACCAGCTAAATCGATTCCTCATGCCACATTTACCTTGGAGAAATTATTTATTTGTCCTTGTATGTTGGAAAGTTCAAAAGTTATAGAAATTAATGATTTCCCTTGCAAATCCAAGATGGCTGCCAATGACCCCCATGTGACACGATTTTTACTTGGAAACAAAAAAAAAAAATCAAATAGACACCCTAAGGGATACAAAAAGGAGGGTGCATGTGACCTTCCCCCCCCCCCCCCATTCCTACCAGACTGTTAAGAAAAAGTGGTGAGTTCACTCTTAGGAGGTATGAAATTTTCATGTATATGTATATGGACTACTGGGGAATATTTCTAAAATAATCAACACTGGTTTTCCTCGCAAATTTTGGACTTTTCTTGTATGAAACTTGCTTTAATCATGTAAGTAACTATCTCAAACGATTCCTCATGCCGTATTAATTCTGAATTACTGTTTTATTTGTCCCTGTATGCTGTGTAATTTAAAATTTAAACTATTTGGGTATTTTTTGGTGAAAATGACACCGAAATTTGCATTTTTTTAGGCTTTTCTTGTTTCAAACTTGCTTTTATCATGAAAATACCCATTGCAATCGATTCCTCGTGTCATGTTTACCCTGAAGAAATGCTTTATTTATTGTTTTATGCTGTGTAGTTCAAAAGCTATGGAAAATAATGATTTTCCCTGAAAATCCAAGATGGCTGCCAAGATGGCCGCCAATGACCCCCATGGGACACGATTTTTTCTTGGGAACAAAAAAAAATCATTAACTAGACACCCTAAGGGTTACAAAAAAGTAAGTTAAAAAATGTGTTCGGGGGGTGCATGGGGACCCCCCATTCCTACCAGACTACTGGGACCCAGGGTAGTTTGCATCCAGAAATTCACCACACACACGCACACACACACACACACACACACACACACGCACACACACGCACACACACGCACACAGACACACACGACTCTATGTATACACCATAACACCAAACATGTTACTTAGCTTTCTCAATACTATTGATAATACAGACATTATAAGTATCTTGCACATAATAAATAAGATGTTCATACCTTTTGAATGTTTTACATGGATACTATCAATACACCTATAAGGAACGCTGAAGAAATTTGAAATTTGTGTGAAGCTGTATTATGTTTACTGGCCACCCAGCCTACTCATTCTGTATGATGTATTCACCTTATGAGACACAAATAGAGCTTTTTAGAAAATGCTGAAAGAAAACCTTTCTTGCGAGTAGACTTCAGTTTCAGACCAACTACAACAGCACTAAAGGTCATTTGTATAACAGATTTAAGTAAACATTAATTTTTCGTCAACAGTGCATTAAACAAACCTTTAATAAAATTTATGTCAACAAGAGGAAGTCGGAAATAGATTGGATAACTTTCTTTTCTCCTGCCTGATATCCTCTTTTGAATACAAATAACAAGTCTCAATCCTTATATACCAATATAAGATTCTTGTGAAAACCTCAACTAAAAACTTGTGTATATTTGGCTGATATAAACCACCCTACGATGTATGAAATAGGCAAGGATTACAGCATCCATGGCAACATTTCCTTTATTTGACTCTAAATTCCAAATCAGAATAACTGCAACATTACATTACGAAATGGAGCTTAAAAGTTTTGGAAATGATATGTATCGAATTTCTTACTCAGTAGTGCATGTGACCTCATAGTTTTGGACAAATATCTGCATATCATTATCAATAAGACTAATGAACGTAATTATGGTGTTCTATATGGATCATATATGTATATTGCTGAACGTCCATGAAACATCAAATAACAAGCTTCACAATAGAATGCTAACTTTCTGTAATGAAAATAACCAGGCTAAGAGCATTTACTTTGATCTTGTGTTCTCCTTATTTCTTCAGCACTTTTTTTTTTGTGGTCAACTTTTTATTTCTGGGGATATATTGTACTTTTTTATTTGTGATAGTTCCCATACCACACAAATGGTGCACATACTGCAAACACTGCCATTGACAGTGGCCAGTAGGCCTACAAACCAAGTTAAAACATGAAATCATCAGCTTACTGAAATAGCTCTCTTTTCATAGCATATAGGCTGAGAGCGTTAACTTGGTCTTGTGGTCCCTTTATTCCTTCAGCACTTTTGTCAACTCCTTATTTCTGGAAATACTTCATCTTCAGTTCCCCAGCCCAACACAAACAAAACTCAACCTATGGTGTCACATATACTGCAAAAAGCACATCATAGTATGATTGTCATTAACCCTGGACATATACACACAACATTAAAACATTAAATTACAAGCTGAAAGTTATGCTAGCTTAATTTCTTTCTTTAACAATAGCATGCACATTGGGAGCATTTACATGTTGTGTTCTTGTGTTCTCTTTTTTATTTTTATCAGAATTTTTGTCAACTCCTCAGTAAAGATGTTACACTTTCAGGGTGTCACATACCATATACAGAACAATATAGTTAATGTTTATGATTTAGTTGTCTTTCAAAACCATGGCAATTACACATGAAGTCATGCATCACACTCTATGGTAGACTAAAGCCTACATAAACTAAGTATAATGTAGGCCTAATAAGCATTGCACAATCATGTTTCAGTCACAATCTATGATTCCTGAACTGACCAGTATTTGGAATGAATTTGTTTCATACAAATGCCAAACATATTGGTCTATCAGCCAGTGTGATGCGTGATTTGAGCTTATATTGATGTCTACTCACTACAAAGGGCCTATTTCAGCATTTTCCAAAAATGTATATGTATCATAATAATATTACTATGTATATTTTTTGTCACATAAGGTGGATACATTACAAAGGGTAAGCAGGTTGTGTGGCCAGTAAAACACCATACAATTGCACTCAAATTTCAAAATCTCTTCACTGCTCCTGCTTAAAGGTGTATTGAGAGTATCCATAACAAAATTCAAAAGGTATTGAACATCTTTATAGGTCAGACATTTTATATAATAATGCAAGGTATCATGGCTGTATGGAGAAACCAGTGAACATGTTTTGTGTTACGGTATAGTATACGTGGAGTCATGTGTGAACGTAACACCCATGTATGTGTGTGTGTGTACATGTATGTGTGTGTGCGTGTGTGGGTGCGTGTGTGTGTGCGTGTGTGTGTGTGTGTGTGTGTGTGTGTGTGTGTGTGTGGTGAATTTCTGGATGCAAACTACCCTGGGTCCCAGGGTTTAACAGGTAGTTTGCAGGCACAAACCCTTGTTGAGCGTTAAGGAGTCTGCGCCAAGACTACTACATGCACTAACTGGCACTGTCCCTCAGACTGTTGGGAGACGCTACAGTACAGGGCCTATGGGACAGTGTAGTCTTGGCGCAGACTCTGTGACCAAAAACGAGGTTTTGTTCCTGCAAACAAGTGGTCTGGCAACCCCTTTCCCAACCAGATATTTTGTCAGTTTTTATATTTTGATTATGTACACCCATAGGACATTCATTTAGGCCAGGTTTGGTTCATGGGCTCCATGGGGTAAATTACACCCGCCGGAGGGCCTTTTCGGGGGGTCCCTGGGGGCCGAACCCGCCCTCAGGGACCAGGCTGACGCCTATTTTTTTTTTTCAATGAGGAGGGTGGTCCCAGTAACTCTGAGGGGTCAAACCTTTTGGGCTTGGTGGGGTGAATTGACCAGCAGCCAGCTCCTGGTCTATGAACGCTTATAGGTGACGTTTTCCTATGATTATCTTCCCATGGAGCTCCAAAAACATCGACATGGGTATAAATCCTACGGATATCCTAACCACTCTATAGAAACAAGTGTATGTGTATGGTTACCGCCGGGGGGGGGGGGGGGGGGTCTTGAATTTTATTTTGTTTTTGTGCAATAAACTGTAAAAAGGCTCACAGGGAGTACAAGCACAACGCACAGTAACAGGCGGTCAACCAGGACCTAGTGAATTAACTACTTTCACTAGATGGAAATGGGTTACGATTTTTATTTCTTGTCACGGGCTTTGGGAAGAAAGCCAAAAAAAAAAAGAAAAAAAAAAGAAAGAAGAATATATATATATATATATATATATATCAGAGGGTTTTTTATTTTTTCATTTATTATTATTATTATTATTATTATTATTATTATTATTATTATTATTATTATTATTTGGTTTAAGGGAAGATATAGCAAAACGGCGTTATTATGTGTTTGAGGTCTATTTGCAGTGCATTGTGGGAAAATGTCGTGCGAAAAGAAGCTGGCCAGGCCGGCATGCTTTGCAGCATCAACATGCAAAGCACTTTCACAGAGCATGCGGGAGGATCGGTGTAAAACTGTAATTAACATCAGGAAGCCCAATCATTGCTACTTATATTTCTGGGCTTGGAAGCTATGATCCTTTTCGTAGGTCTACTATACCCTATCTCAGGACTGTTTGCGGAACATTACTTTAAAAAACTGTAACCCTATCATACCTTCGGGACAAAACTGATAGACCCCATAAAATTGGGGGTCTTATTCCCGAATTAGCCCTAAAAAATACCAGTTTCCCTTAAAATTGGCGGTGCGCATGTCGTTTCAATGACCATTAGTTGTCTTGAATGGGGAGGGGGTGGGGCGATATTGTGTTATGTTTGGTAGTTATAAAGTGCACTTTAGTAACTGCTTAATTCTGTCACTGGAACTCAGCATTTGAAGAAATTATTTTAATTTCCAAATTCTGTTTGACTATCGTCGACAACACGGCATTTCTCATGGAATCAAACGAATTGAGGAATGGGATGGGTTAGCTGGTTCACAGTCATTATTGACAGTAAAGAGATTATGGAAAGAGATAAGAATTATAATTTGTCAGTAGACCTATACAGTGTACTTAATAATAATAAATCAATGATGTCTGCTAATCAAGATCTTTTCCACGAATGTCGTTGGCAGACTCGTTATACATGTATAAATGACACTTATGCACGCACGCAATCTTATAACTTGATACTCTATGATAAACGGAAGTGCAATGAAAAGTGTAATATTAATGACATAAGATGAATTGAACAAAGACAAAGGCAGGGAAAAGCACTGAACGTCTGTTTAGTGTTTGAATTATTTCATTTATTTTTGCAGAAAGGGCTCAGGGCACCTTATTTTTTTTTTGTCTTTTTTTTTTGTCATAACACTTGTTATTCATTCAGCCTCATGACCATTACTTTCAATGGTTCCTGTCGAGAGTAACTCTGCAACTAGAACATCAATAATATCTTGGCTGCGACTAGCTGAGGAGTAATGTCGCTTAGTATTATATTGAATGGGCTAGTCAAATACCGGTTAGTGATTGGCTAAACACAGTCACGTGATAGAGGACCATTCGTTATGTTCGCCCATGGGCGAACATTCTTGTAATGTTCGCCCATGGGAAAACATTTTCACGTAACAAAATATTTCTAAGGCCTATAGGAGGCGCGATGGCACGCGTACAGCGAGTGATCGAGTGCGTTGTACTGGTGGTTATCGCTGACGTATTTTACGTAATTGATTAACCCATAACACAACAGATGACTTTTGTTGTCGGGAACATGTACCAAACGTTCCACCTTCAGGGTTTGAAATGCTATTTTGGGAGGCTATAAGTCCGTGGACTTCGTCTCGGGACTTGTAACCTCCCTGAATAGCATTTCAAACCCTTCGGGTGGAGCATTCGGTATGTTCCCTCCCCCGTCAGTCATCATCAACATAATATTTACAGCAATGAAAAAGTTTCCATAATAACCTACATCATATTTTCATGCAACGGAGTAAAATATGAAAAAAGATATGCACGCAAATCTAATCAAGGGAAACAAAAATATCAATTCAATTTTTTTTAAATTCAATTCAATTCAATTTATTTGTTCAATTCCACCAAGAAAACAAAGTACAGAAATTGTAATACCTCGGTATTGGGTGAAGACAAGAAATCAATGATTACACAAACATTACAGATAGCTAAAAAGAGTTAACATATACTAGTACATGAGGTGGAAAAGATATGAGTCCTGCTGAGAAGCAAAGCTTGTAAATTGCAGAAACTCCTATTTACAGATACAAAACAAAAAACAAAAAACACCAGATACACAAGACTGGAAAATTCAGCCTGAAAAACTATGTACAATATATACATACAATATGCGAAAATGAAATGATAATTGTGGGGGGGGGGGGAGAGAAAGCACACTAACGGATGTTAAAAGAAAAAATGTATTTAAAACAGAATACGGGATTGAATAATGGGAAGAACAAAAAAATAACTTGGACTTGGACACACAGTTACAGGGACAAGAGTAAAGAGGGTGAAATAAAGGCAATGACTTACAAGCTATCCAGTGCTTAACTAAGATGTACTCTCTAAAAAGAATCGAGTGAAAATATTCACTCTTAAAAGAGTGAATACAAAAAAGAGTGAATTTCGAGTGAAATTTGAGTGAATTTTAAGTGAAAGTGTTCATTTTCACTCATTTTGGAGTGACGTCAGGGATCACTCCAAAATCTTCGAGTGATCCCTGACGTCACTCCACAATGAGTGAAAATGAGCATTTTCACTCAAAATTCACTCCAATGTCACTCGAAATTCACTCTTTTTTGTATTCACTCTTTTCAGAGTGAAAATTTTCACTCGATTTTTTTTTAGAGAGTAGTTCAGCATTAATCAATGAAAAAAAAAGAAGCAAAAACCAATAAAGCAGATTATATAAAAAAGCCTACATATATCTAATTATTCATAAAAATGTGAATTTAACATTCAGCCCTATTTAAAGATTACAATTTATGGAACTTTATCTACAGTGGAAACACATGTATGTATTCCCTCTGACAAATTTCAGAGTGTAAAAAATAAAAAAAAAATATACAGGTTCAAATTTCAATACACAGAAGGTCAAAATATTGGACACAAGTTGTATGTCACACAAATCTATTGTACAGTAGGACCTCAGTAAACAACAATTTGAAAAAGGTCCCAATTGCTATTCATAAAACAGACTCACATTATGCACAAAAATGTATATTTATAACTATGCAAGTTATTTCATCTGAAGTACAGTAATACCAAAAAAAAAACAAGCAAACATCAGGATTCATTGTATCTGTTAAGAAGATAAGAATTCATCTTAAGCTTAAATCCAGATAGGCTAATGGCCTGTCTAAAAGAGGATTGCAGAGAGTTCCAGTATTTTGGGCCTGCCAATGCGACAGTATTATTTCTGAGTTGGGTTCTGACTGATGTGAAATGATATAAAGCAGCCTGTCTTTTACAATAATTGTGTATTCTATCATTCTTAACAAACATGGACGCTATTGCGTGGGGCACATTACCATTATTGATCTGAAACATGAGGGATGCCAAATACAATAGATAAATATCTTGTATTTTCAAAACATTATTCCCATAAAACAGCGTATCAGTATGAGCATGTGCATTTGCTGCTGACATAATCCTAACAGCTCTCTTTTGAAGAAGCAAAATTTTTCTAAGCGAGTTTTGGCTGTAGCACCCCAAGCTAATACACCATAGTTTAAGTAAGGCAAAATCAAAGATGAATATAGCATGGCCAAAATGCTATTTGGAAGAAAAGACTTTAGTTTGTTCATCATACCTACATTTCTAGAGAGAAGATTACAAAGGTGAGTTGTATGCATTTTCCAATTCAACTTGTCATCAATATGGATGCCAAGAAATTTGGTTGATATAACTCTTTCAATCTGAACATTATCAAAAATTACAGGACCAGGCATTAAGGTGTCTCTATTACTGAATAACATGTATTTTGTTTTAAGCAGATTCAAGGATAACTTATTGGCATGAATCCAATTAATTAATCCATGTAATTCCATATTTACTGTCTCCAACAGGACACGCAGGTCTTTGTCAGAGCAAAAAATACTATATAGTGTCATCTGCAAATAATAAGAAAGAAAAGACATTTGATGATTTTGGAAAGTCATTTACATAGAGAATAAATAACAGCGGTCCTAGAAGAGACCCTTGGGGTACTCCACAGGTGACAGACTGCATTCTAGAACCAATACCATTTAGTTGTACAAACTGTTGTCTGTTTCTAAGATAACTCTTAAACCATTCAAGTGCTGATCCTCTTATACCATAGTAATAGAGCTTATGCAACAAGATATCATGATTGACAGTGTCAAACGCTTTGGAATAGTCTAAATATATACCAATAGTATGAAGATGATTATCTAGGGCAGATGCTATTTTCTATCGAAAAGGTTATACGGTATCAAAGAACACGACGGTCTTCTCCAAAGCTTTGATGTTAAGCATTGTTTTTATAATAGAATAATTAGCCAAACAGACAGTCACACACTGATGTGTCCTTGTGATTTTTCTTTTTGGTAGATGTTTAAAGTGCTTTTATACTAGCGGGCATATCTCTTAGAATAAAATTACGAAAAGCACAGTAGACTACAATGCAATACAATACAATACAATACAATATTTTTATACAAAGCAACACAATGAAATTAATATAATAATCTATATAGATACAACAGGCATATTATTCCAAAACCGTCGAAAAAAATAAAGTAAATGCAGATCCAGATATTGCCAAGCATGGTTTACAATACTCAAATTACTATACTCAAAATGTCAATCAGCTGCAATTCATTACAATAACTACATGTATACAAATCGTGACAGGTCATGATGTCAACTTATTAAGGCTGTTCAGGAGAGTCTCCTGGAGGGAAATGTAATATTCCAATTATCTTTGTTGTGCGACATCAAGTGAGTTTTGGTGTTTGCAAATGCATTGTTCGCTTCCTTATCTTTAAATTTTATTCACAATAAAACATTATTGAATATATACACCTGTATTCTGTTATATACAAGGCAACAAGTACCGTACAACACAAGTTTAATACATATCTATGCCTATTGATTATGAACGAATTACATTCCCGTATAATTACATGGCTAGTCCTGTACTTTCGTATATTCATGCTCGCTCTTTACTATCATGCAACATGTACAACCGTGCAATTATATAATACGCTTATTTACTGTACACAGAGCGAACATAGTGTATGCTTGTGTAACTGCATATACATTTCAATGAAATCCAAACGTATTTCTTAAAATAATGATATTCCTTACTCACATCATTATTTTGATTGAAATTCACATTGTGGATTCAGTGAACTCCCCGAGTTTTTGACCATTTTGCTTGAAATTTGGCTGAAGGAACTGCTATAGTATGAAAATGTGCCAATTTAATTTTTCGTCTTTGCATGACCGTGTTGCCATGGGAATAAAAAAGAAGAAGTATTTTTTGTGTACGAATGGAATGGAGAGCTATGGTTTTGTTGTATATAGATATTTTGCATCATGGTTTTGTTTGGGAAAAAACACCCCCAAATGGGATCATTTTCTCTGTAAATAATGATTTCCCATTACTGAATTACACTTTATCAATGTACGTTTATGAATTGTTATAAATTCATTTTATACAAAAATATAAATTCCGCAGATATTTAATTTTGTTGTCCCTATCCCGTTAACATTAATATTTTGATAATAATTGGATTATGAGCCAAATTTCAAGCTTAATGCTCAAAGACTAAGGGATTTAATTGAATCCACAGTATTTTTGTGAGATTCTCACTCAAAATATGCTGTATACAATGGCAATGCATTGTTGAACAATGACGAAAGAACAAGTTTGCACATCTATGTATAGCAGTTACATGTGCCAAATTTCAAGTAAAATTCTCAAAGACTAAATGAGTTAACTAAACCCATTGTATTTTTGTTTGGTTTTCATTCAAAATATGCTTTTACCATGGCAACGCATTGTTCAACAATGATGAAATATCAAGTTTGCCCATCTACGTACCATAGTGGTCAGATGTGCTAAATTTCAAGCCTTATGCGCAAAGACTGAGGGAGTTGGACTGTACAATGTACACTAGTACAGGCAAATAGATGCATGACTTTGATAATAGAGCCATAAAATATTATGCCAAAACTTGGTTTCTTCAATCTCTGTGTTTCACAGTTGAAAATTCCTTTATATACATACCATGGAATGGCAATTTGTCCATGACGTAATAAACGTTGGACGAGCAGCTTCAGCATAAATGTTTAAGGATTGTAAGAAGTACCCACGATAATAATCACAGATGTGCAGTTACGTATCCAAAAAGAACAAAAATCTACAGCGTCATCAGTATAGGATGTTACATAAACATCTGGAGTGGCAACCCCGCAGCGTCTTGTACATCACTTTCTTTCATTCTTTTCTACGGCTATTAGCTACAGTATCCCTTAGCACAACGGACTGCATTGCCATTACACTGGGATACTACCTTACAGATGCAACCATGCTTTCATACTAATGTAAAGATACATAATACTGTAAATGCATGTATTTTTGTGGACATGCATGCATGCAGTGAAGAAGCATATCTTCATCTGAAGCTCTATACGCACACTGCTTCATGTTTTGAAACTATTTACTAGTATGCTTCGGCACCATCTCTGTAATAATACCGAACAAAACCCGTGGAACGATACAAATATCGAAGGTTGAAAGGATGTAGACACTAATTTCAGTAGATTAAACACCAATTAAAATCAAAACATTTACAATTCTTGTTGAATTTGACCTGTAACCAATGTACAATACTTAATGCGTCTTTTCAAAATGACGCTTTTTAAACACCCTACACACTAAGAAAAAAAGGTTCAATAAGGGAGCTAGAAGGGTTCGAAGTCGCGAAAATGGGTGCAAACTACACGATTTGAGAAAATGGTGGAACTTTGCTTCTTATATGGTTCATTTTGGGTTCGATCTTGCCACGGTCATTGACGGTGCAATATTACGCCCCAAACTATTCTCAAAACAAAGGCCATCCTATGGTGTTGCTCGGCACTAAAATGCAATATTACATATCCTTGTGCTGATATTATGAACATATATATTTTGATATCAGGAAAATTAAGTTTCTTTCATATTCTATAATCATTCATCGAGAGTATATTTTCAAATTAAGTTGAGTTCATGATGAAAGGGGTCTACTAAAAAAACAAACGTAGAATACCTGATTGCTTGTCTGGTATTGACCAATCACATTGTACACATAACCTAGGAGGTTTAACAGATGAAGTTCCAACTGGATGTAATTATTCAAATAGTCGTCAGATTTCTATTGCTGTACAAAACAATTCCACAGGTGCATTTGTACCTTCGCTGATCGGGATTCGATGCCGCCGTCTCGCTGAGCAATCTGAAGATTCATTTTGGACGTTTACATAATTTTGGCTATATTTTGTTTCAAATGAAATCCTATACTTTAAGATAAAAACATATAAAACAAAAGTCAATTCTGAACAGAAATATTATTGTGCAAAAGTGTTAATCAGAGCTGTTTCATGTGAAAGTGTTTAAACTGTACCCTGGATAGCCGGTTTATTTTATCACTTTTCCTCATGATTCTGACAAAGCAAACTGATATGAATCTTCAAATAGAATTCTTTATCAATAGAAACATCAGATTACTGCCCAGGCATGCCTGCTAGAATAATGTTCGTTTATTTCATTTTTTTGGGAGCAATTTCTATTCGTGTATCCCCGTGTCTTTAACATTCACCTAACCTATCTCTTATTGGTTGGGATGTCGAAACGTAATTACCATTACAAAGACATATCTTCCTGTTTGTGGTTCATTCTTGCTAAGGTGCAATATTGAGCCCATAGCAAGTCTCAAAGAAAGACCCATATGGTGTTGATCGACACTTGAATACAATATTGCATACCGTCGTGGTGCTACTATGTACATGTTTTTTTTTAAAAGACATCATAAAACTTGATGTTCTCTTATAATTTCATAATCATTCATCGGAGCATTTTTAAATGAAGTTGAGTCTTTGATGAAAGGGTCTGCGAACAAGCTAACGAAGAATACTTGACTGCTCGTCTGGTATTGACCAATCGAAATGGAATATGTCACAGCATTCCCTGCATGCTTACCGTGCGATGATAGAGTCAAACCCTACTACACGCTAAAGATTTTCGTTGCGACTCGATCTCGGGACAGAAAAAAAAAAGTCAATATTTTTTCAAGGCCCTCAAATCTGGAATTCCATCCACTCTGATGTGAAATGTAAGAAAACGGTACAAAGTTTTAAGAAAGTTTTCAAACGTATTTAACTTGAAAGGTTTTCTGGAAGTTACCAATATCATTTTACGAATTTATAAGAGACTAGCAAGATAGGGTGTGTTTGTGAAAATGACATCTTGTGTATTGCTAATATGCGCTGGTCCATGTTTTTGTCTGTGTATGCATGTGTGTGTATGTGTGAGTGTGTGTGTGTGTGTGTGTGTGTGTGCCAATGTTTTTCTCTGTATATACAATGTATTTACTTTTCCGGGATTAGTTTTAAATAAGGCCAATTGCCTTCTCACTCACCCCTTCACTTGATATCTTTTGCTGTTTGTTTGCTTTGTTTGTTTGTTTGTCACATTGTTATTTTATTCGTAACATTGTCACATTTTATGTATGCATATTTTATTAAGTGAAAGTAAAGGAAATGATAAACTAAAATCATTTAGAGAGCAAACTTGCGGATATATAAGGGTGCAAACTACACGATTTATTTGTAAGGGTTGATTTTTTCCCCTTTTTTTCATGGATTCATGCACGGTAAAGCCTAAGGGTAAAATGCATGCACATGAAAAATGTAAGCACATGTTTCCGTGTGCTTGCAAACACCACATTTTAGAATGAATAAAGACTAGCTGTGATAGTGGAATTTCTCATGAATAAATAATAAAGCATTCAAACCCTGGCCATTGTTCAACGCCATTGTCAGGGTGTTAACCACATACTCCCATACACACCCATTGACCCCTGTGCAAAGTGAAAATTTTGTACAGAGGGTTGGAAATAGAGCAAACTCTGTAACCTAACTGTGAAATTGATCATGGATTTCATGAAACTGATTTGTGTTTTAAACCACCTCCAACGAAATTGTACACTATACAACTATCTCCCATATCAATGATAGTGTTATCTGATATATAGTTACCGAATTATTAAGAATCAAAAGTGGATTTTTTTTTTAAACGCCTATTAATCCATAGAATACATTCGATGCAAAATAATGACATGGATGTTTCCTAGAGTGTCAATTCACGGACCCAGTAGTTTGGTCACCTGGTGTGGGCATGTTCATTCTTTTCTTGAACATGATTTATGAATTCAATGAATTGTTGAGTCGTGCAAACTTATGTGCACATACGTTGACTCCCAGATGGCTCATTGTACAGCTCGTTCATGCGTGTTTGAGCTGAGCATCTAGCGCAAATTCCATTTCCACAGCAGATCAGCTCTTCTGAGGCTTTTCGTAGCGGCTTACTGCAACTCCGACTTCAAAATTATTTTGTCCACTTCATAATATCAAGACCCCGCAGATTCCTACTACGTGGAAAATGGTGAGTTAAAACATCATCGTAAAGCATGATTTGAAATATCCACAATGTTCTCGACCAAGGCCTTACTCTCGATATTACCCTTCATCAAATTTCTTGTATCTGTTATGTTTTTGGTTGTATAGCCATGTCATAAGCTTGCAGGCAGTAATATTAAAATGTTCATTTTAGAGTTCTGTTAAAACTGGCTAGTTTTATGCGTGCTGTTTTCTGTTCTATTTTGTTTTGTTTCGTAACCATTCTGTGGAATTAGAGCAGCTTTAGCGATAAAATGTCTTGCTAAAGACGTCATGGCATTCCGATTTCCGATTTCAGATTCATTTATTGTTCATTTTAATAGGAAATTCTTTTTGTTGGTACATGGGCGTGCACATAGGAATATCTACATACATGCATAAACTCACATATATTCATGTACATGTACACATTATAAATGATACAATTTTCACTACATACACAATTATACAAGCATAATTTATACTCACAATACAGTGAACACATACATAATCACAAATTTCAAGTAATTCTTTATATTTACCGATCAACAACAAAACAAAATAGTTAAGAAAACGTGGAATCGGATATTCCTAAGGAAGTGTATCCTTAACATAACCTTTACGCCACCTCCCCCCCCCCACACACACACACACATCCCCAAGGATAATACATCGCGTCGTGCCATACCACATTTGATTAATAACGAATAAAAGGAACGGAAGTTGATTAATAATTGTTGATAAACTTATGGATAAATAGACCAGTGTACTAACTAAACTCATAATGGCAAACATTGCACGCTTATCTTTATGCTGGGATAATTCTCTGTAGTCAGGTAGTGTTAGTGGTGGACTTAAGTTCACCCTGTATGCAGAAGGCAGTGCATAAGAATTGAACTATACATTAAAGGACAAGTTCACCTTAGTAAACATAAGGTTTGAGAGAAAGTAGCAATATTAGTAGAACACATCATTGAAAGTTTGAGGAAAATCAGACAATCCGTTCAAAAGTTATGAATTTTTGAAGTTTTTGTGCAGTAACCGCTGGATGAGAAGACTACTGCAGTGTACGATGTCACATGCGTACAACAATATAAGGAAAATATAAAGAGAATTTCACAAAATTCCATCTTTTGAAAAAAGTACACATTCCCCTGACTCGTTACCGACAAATGTTATGGGTATAATATTATTCCCCCTGCCTTTAGAAAGAGGCAAGTCAAGTGCTCTTTTATTATGCGAAAAAAGTTAAAATATGTTGAATTTTCTTATACATTTTCTTTATACTGTTGTACGCAAATGACTCACAAGCTGTAGTAGTCTCCTCATCCAGCGGTTCCAACACAAAAATTTAAAAAATTCATAACTTTTGCATCGATTGTCCAATTTTCCTCAAACTTTCACTGATGTGTTCTACTAACATTGTTGCATTCTCTCAATTCTTATGTTTATGAAGGTGAACTTGTCCTTTAAGCTGCCATGGAGAGAGTTATGTAGTCACATTTACATAAGTTAGCTCTTCTGCAAAATTATTACACACGCATGAACAGTGGCCTTGAACTCATGACACTTGATTTTCCTTTTCAGGTATTCAAGCAAGATACAATATGATGAAGTTGCGCGCATTCTCCTGATCACGTAAACTTATATGCAATTCTGAAGGACAGAGTGATTCCTCAACAGAATATGTAAGTTTCATTAATGGATTAATCCGTAATACATGTATATGTATTTTCAGGTTATTGATTCATCTAGATTTTCAGCATGTGATATCCGTGAAGTATATTATATTAAAGCTTATTATTACACATGAACGCAGTTCTATCAGTTACTATAACGTAGCCACCGTTTAGTGGGTTGCGGAAAATTTGATAAGACTATAGTGCAATTTTTGATACCATCTATAATCGAAAGATATGTTACTCAAGTGGACCACTGCGATCATTCATTATTGCCTTTTCCGTTCTACGTCTTCTCAGTTTTTTTTCGGACTTTTTCCTGAAAACTCCATGATGGATTGTAACTCATACAGGCAGCATCTCTACCCCGCAAGAATCTTCATTTTTTCTTTTTTATTGATTTGTTGATTTATTTATTATTTATTTTATTTTATTTCATTTTATTTATTTATTTATTTATTTATTATTATTTTTTTTTTTTTTTTTGGGGGGGGGGGGTAATCTTCTTTTCTGTAACCAGTATTATCAAAGTAAATCAAATCAATGTTATGAATAAGTAGAGGGGGCTATATTTTCACTTTTTGTGTGTGTGGTAGCAGGATTAGAGGTGTCAACCATAATGGGCATCATTACACCCATTGCCATGGCCAGCACCCGGACCATCATCTGTGGCAAGCTCAGCAACGGCTGAATGGCTGAGGTCTATAAGTCTTACTCCTTTCCTAACTGTGTAAAATATACAGCAAACTGATGTTGAATTGGCATGTAATTTGATGTTGTCTTACTTTGTTATTTTATGTTATGAAGACTTTGAGTTCGTCAGGAAAATGTGGGAATATTTGAATATGCCCTATGTCATAAATGTATGCAGGCCTACATAAAAGGTGTGTATTTTCATCTCAGTCCAAATTCGCCACATTTTTCTTTTCAACATGACTTTACTCAGGCTTTTCCACATCTATTCTTTTTTTTTTCAGCTCTAACTTAATAATGTCGGCATGCTGTCTCCTAATTCCCCGTCTGCCTGGAGAGGACATGCTGTATGTCTGTGACAAAGTAAGTGCTGCACTTTTATTTTTTTATGGGAGACGGGAATTCCATCTGCTTTGTGACTAGAAATATAAGAGGAATATTTCTTTGCAACATTATCATGTTTTACTTATATGACAAAGAGCTGAAATAAATCTATCCGACCGGATTTGTTTAGAAACCAATATCAAAGCTTAAAGGGATGGTATAGTATTGGTGGAGGTGAGGATTTGGGCTTTTAACTTTTTGTGATATACCAAGAACCTACTTATGAAATAATAGAGAGTATGCCATTCTAAGAGGAATTCTAAAGATTATTTGATGAAAATTGGTTTTGAAATGGATGAGCCATCCAAAAACAAAATAAAATGCAGCGATCGTGATAAAAAGTGAGTCCTATATTATGTTATTATTGCTCTGTTTTTGGATATCGCAGCTATTTCAAAACCATTTCTCATTATTTCAGCAAAAGACGTTAGAAACCTGAAGTAGATCTATGCAATCAATTTAATTTTCCATTTTCTGGTCAATGGTCATAGTTGTAACCTGTTAGTTTATGTAAGCAACACAACTGCGTAGTGTAAACGACCTATTTCCTTCGAAATTTTATTCAGTCATTATCTATTCATGCCGAAATCTCTTTCAGAACCTGACAGGACTAAATCCCACAATCTTCACTGTGAATGCTGCGCACTAGTGACATCACTATTTGCCTGGATGGTTGTGAAATCTGCCCGAATTCCTGTATACAATCGTGTCTTCCTTCGCTACAATGTTTCCGGCCTTCTGTGCTCTGTGGCTTTCAGTATCTCAGACAAGGCAGAAACACCCGATGCATACTTCAGCAGTACATTGCAAGCCTTGATCTGAACAGGCAGCTATCACGAAGAAAAACCTACGACATTTCATTAACAATATTGTTCAATAATTGTCTTGATATAGTTTACCAGCCTAAAGTTTTCATGGTGTACACTTTTACAAGGAATTGTCACCAGAGAAATAATGTTGTTCAGCTTGTCCCTCCGTTCGTACATCAGTCTGTTATCGATTATGGCAACGTTGTATCACGAAGGGAAATGAAACGAAAAGTACAAGTGGACAAGTTAATGCAGGGAGATTACTTTAGCAGTTGAACACATCGTCACAAATTGAGGAATATCGGAAAAACCGTTGAAGAGCTATATACACATATATTTAGAGTTTCAGTGCCGCCATTACGAGATGAGAAAGCTACATCTTTGACGTCAACCATGGGAAATTATATAAAGAAATGTAAAGAAAATAGGCATAGTTTCACGTTTCTTGCATTACAAAAGGAGCACTTGATTTCCTTCATCCAGAAGGGGGGGGGGGGTAATATTACCCTTAACATTATGGCAACGACAAATAAGTGGAGGCAATTTGTACTTTTCATTTAGAATCAGATTTTATGGAATTCCCTTGATATTTTCTTCATATACGTTTCCATACATGAAAGTGACACTGAAACTTTAAAAAATGCATAACTTCCACTGGATCATACGATTTTCCATGTTCACTTATGTGTTCTTATGATATTGCTCCAATCCACGGGTACATTTGGGTTTCATTCCCCTTTAAGTACTGTTTGAGGTATCCAAATGAAACTTTGCATATGTATGTACGATTGGACGAAGTTACTTCTACCACCTTGTGGGTGCCAGCGTTCAAGGTCAAATATTGTAGGTCATTGTCAAATTCTACAATGTCATTTCGTGCTCTTTCTTTGTATCTCACCTTGTTAGCACTGTCGACATAGTATTGTGGTGTTCTTTTAATAACTTTCCACACTTTTGAGCTATATGACCACCAAATTCACTCCTCATATCATCTAAAGATGGCTGTCAAGTGTTGATATTGGTGAAGTCCGACTCCGTCAACAGTCAAAAAGTCAATGAGCTTACATTTGAAAATCAGTGTAATCACAAATTCGATATGTGGGCAAGACATCACTTCGCTTTTACCTTGTTAGATGGTGAATATTTGTGAAGCTTCCGTTTCTAATTCATACAGCATCAGCATACCTTATGTCCGAGAAAAGAAGATTAGATACTTTGGCAACAGCGTGTAAAATTCGCAAAATTTTATTTTGTGCCTTATTTGCTGAACAAACGTCGTAGGAGGACTACAACCTGCCAGGCAGTATGGCGGAACAATTGCTCTATTATTAGCGTCATAGAAGAAATGACAATGATGTAGTTCTGAAGCATGCTATTCATTAGATACCTTTGCAATGGCTCCATGTATACTTTTAATCGAACTAGGTATATAATCATCAATGTCTTCGTACTTGAATAACGACAGAATGATTTCGGTGAGGAAAGTTTTCTGTCACGTCATTTAGGAATAAGGGAACGTGTCAATATTATGTTATTTGTTCCATAGTTATTTCTGAAGTGGTTAAATGTATTTTCCTTTAAAAAAAATCATTTTATATATACCTACGTTGCATCCAGATGCCTACTCGTTGAAAAATAGGGGCAATGTATTCAAAGGTCAAAGATCATACACTATTGGGCCTAGGGTATACAACATTTCACTAGTTGTTGTTGTTTTTTTTTGTTTTGTTTTGTGGGTTTTTCTTTGGGGGGGGGGGGGGGAAGGGACACGGTTCAAAGTGTCCTGAAACCTTGTATAATGCATGCATTTGGTCATGTATGATGCCAAACTGTTCCCGCTCATACAAATGCAGCCGTTTCAAGGAAATAACATAAGATTATTCTTATACTCCATGATTTGGTAATGCTTAAGTGGTTCATAAGAGTCCAGTGAAACTGTGTACAGAACAAAAAGTGGATATGACAATGGTATACGATATCCGCAATTTACTCTTTGACGGGGTCTATCATCCGATTAATATGTATAAGCACAGTAGTCCCCTTTTCGGAAACTACAAGTTAGATAAGCTGCAATCATTTTGCACGCGACCATGGCGTTATAGCCAACGGTGATCTGCAAATCCCTGTGAGCCTACAGAGGATTGGAAAACGTAACAACTTTCTATGTATAGAACAACGAAACAGAAACTGGTGCATGTATTATTCTCAGTCATTTTGTTAGTCATTATGATGATTTGCTCATTGCAGTTCCGGAATCTCAGCTCGAGGGACTCGAATTGATCCCAAATCAGTCGGAATGCGTGTATCACCCTAAACAAAATCTGAATACATAACCATGATAACTGCGATTCTGCCTATATAGTCTCCATTGGTAGCCCATAAGGGCTGGTATCAAGTTCGATTTTCATATTATAATTATACCTTGTATTTAGATGTTTTCATCGAAATGCCCGTATACCTGTATATGGTATGCGTATGTCAGTTAAGTATCTAAACCATAATAAATTGTAGTCGTAATCTAAGTGCCAAGAATCTCATGATTTGAATAAGTGTGAACACCAAGACATGTCGTGATAAGGACTTTAAGACAATTGGCATCGTCATTATAAAACAAACTCCTAATTGTAAGACATGTTTTAAATTTTAGATAAATTCATGTCTATGCTGGAAACATATCTTTTTGATGATTCATGATGACGTCACTGTAATACATGAATATTGTACGCATGGAAATATGTAGGCCTATTCGTTTAAATGCATACAAACAACTTGTTAAATCCTCTTACATTTTTTTTTTAAAGATATGGTGCATACTTTAGAAATGTACGTAGCATGCTCTTGTTTTTTGAGGCTTTGTGTACTGGTAAAAAGCATATCTTATTCTTATAGATTATGTGAATAAGTACGTATTCAAATGCGTTTTGAATAAAACGTATCCAGACAAATGTATATCATATTTTTACCTCTTCCTTCATGCAGATGTATGCTCTTGCCTGGAGGGTTTGTTTGATAGATAGTGATAGTGCTCACCTCATTGGAAAGGTAATTGGGTAAATATTTGGTTTTAGTATGTCATTCAAAAACAACTATAAGTTAACTTCTACATTAACATTTCAAAACTCACAAAATTCCACACACACATTTCATGATTCACAGGATCCAAATTACACCAATCTTATTTGCTTTGCAGAGTGCAACAACAGCATAAGTTTGATATACTGAGCAAGCAGGCTTGCATTAGTTCGCACTATTCAAGGTTTAAAGTAGTTAAGTAACCAAATTGTACATTGTTATGTGATGCTAAGTATATTTACCTTATAGGTATAATGTTGCAAATATGTGGTGCTTATGTCATCCATAACTGCTGCAAATTGCTTCTTTAAAGGAGCCAATCAGTGTCACTGCCTGTTCCTCTAGGGACGCAATATTGCCCAGTAATCTCAAGGTGCACTTGAGGTTATACTAGGCAATATTGCGCCTCTAAAGGCGTAGACAGTGACACTGACTGGCTCCTTTAAAGAAGCAATTTTGCTGCCGTCATGGATCAAATAAGCACCACATAGGTGCAACATTATACCTATATATATGGCACAAAATCGCACCCTCAAGAGAGGCTACAATCTTGGAACTTAGGGTGCTTCTTTGCACCCTCACGAAAGGTGTAAAGTTGCACCAAAAGTAGAGGCAAGAGAGGGTGCAAAGTTGCGCCGAAAATTAAAGGGAGAAAGATCGCACCCTCAAGAAAGGTGCATCTCAGCACCAATTAGTGTGGGTGGAAAGATGCACCCTCAAGAAAAGGGTGCAACTTAGCACCACTTATTGTGGGTGGAAATATGCACCGAAGGGAACCACTTCGCACCCTCAATAAAGGGTGCAATGTTGCACCTTCTTTGGCGGTGCAAAGGTGCACCCACAGGTTGCAAGGTTATACCCTTGCGCAAGGTACCACTTTTGCACCCATTTCTCAAGGGTGCAAGATAACACCCATAGGGAGCCACCAGTGTGACATCACTTTGCACCCTTAAAAGGTGCAAGAATGAATCATTTTTTCTTAGTGTGTATGTAGTTTAAAAAAAAAAAGTATTCTTACAGGAAGGATAATATTATGTACCTACACAACTGTTGAGTATTGTGACTTTTTTTCTCAACAGTTTCTCACAATATTAGTGAAAAGAGTGATCACACCTCAGCAGAATCTTCATAACAGTCTTTAGGTGCTCTCAATTGCATCATCGACATCATCTGCAAAGGGGAAACAAAACCAGCATACAAACAAACAAACAAACCAAAATTCAATGAAACTGCACAATATTAAAATGCAATACGGTACAACGCTAGACTTGAAGAGTTTGTTCCCAAAAACCGATAAGTCCATATTTGTCAAATGGAGATATTTGCGATTACAGGTCAAGAAAAATAAAGAAAATGATAAGAACATTGTGTTTCTTTTGACCATAACTTCAAAATGTACCTTTATATGTAGTGACGAAGATATCATTTTAAAATGTATTATTTTGTACTTAAAGATAATAAAAAGTCTTGGTACCTCAAAAGTGTCCTTGAATTTCCTTGTCTTAGTTTGTGTTTCAGGTTAAAGTACCTTTCATATAACTAACACTGTGAGACTTACTCGCCCCAAAGTGCTCTCATGTCTTAGTAATCATGCAATTAACTGCGATCAGCAGCCCCATACGCATAGCGACCAGCAGTCCCATACGCATAGCGTAATCGGGCTTCGCATTGTAGCATTCAGGATCATGACAGATTTAGTATCGCAGGGTAAATGTCAACTTAAAATCCCATAAATTCCTCAATTTGAAGACTTACCAATTAACTTGAAGTATTGAAAACAGGCTTCGGGCAACGTTTGGTTCTGCCTATAGTCCCTTTCTGTTCGAATTGATGACTGAATGTGACTCGGTCGACAGGACCTTAGGAGAGCTACATACAGTACACTGAATACTACAGCCAGTGCATGCGAACACATCACATGCACACAAATTTCAAATCCATGAACGGATAAGATGTTTGTGTGCGCATGCGCTGGCCATGGTATCCAGTGTATGTAGCTCTCCCGAGGTCCTCTCGACCGAGTCACATTCAGTCATCAATTCGAACAGAAAGGGACTATTGGCAGAACAAAACGTTGTTCGAAGCCTGTTTTCAATACTTCAACTTAATTGGTAAGTCTTCAAATCGAAGAAATTTTTGGATTTTAAGTTGACATTTACCCGCGATACTAATTCTGTCATGATCCTGAATGCTACAATGCGAAGCCCCATTACGCTATGCGTATGGGGCTGCTGGTCGCAGTTAGCTATGCGTACAATGGGCTGCACGCTGCTGGTCGCAGTCAGTGGTTTCGTACAATATTTATCGACGCTGGACAGCGTCGCCTCTGGTACGAAACCATTATTGCATGATTACTAAGACATGAGAGCACTTTGGGGCGAGTAATTCTCACAGACAACGTACTTTAACCTGAAACACAAACCAAGACAAGGAAATTCAGGGAAGCTTTTGAGGTACCAAAACTTTTTATTATCTTTAATGACAGAGACCGTACTTCAAAATCTTCAAAAATGGACTTATCGGTTTTTGCGAACAAACTCTTCACTTTATTACTGAATATGAATACTAGTGAATTATTCGCCTTCAGTTTTTTTTTTTTTTTTTACCGTCCTTTCAACATATGGTCACTAGCTTGCATCTTTTTGAAGTAGTTTAACATTCCTAGTCCGCTTTACTACTTATGTGCTGATTATCGCTGTTCGCACGTACAGGTTTACATTGTCACTGTTGACAAGTTGCCCTTCTTCCATGTGAATAAGTGTCCGAAATTCAGTGTTTGAATAGTAGCCATTATAAGAGTCAAATGGGATGATAGATATACTCTACCCTTCCTAACAAATAGAATATGTTTTCTGAATATTCCTAGCTACAAGTAATTTTTAACCCGTTCACCGAATGATGTCTGGTAATCATATTATATAGGCCTACAACATATAATCAAAAGCACGATATATATATATATATATATATATATATATATCGTGCTTTTGATTATATGTTGTAGGCCTATATATATGATTACCAGACATCATTCGGTGAACGGGTTAAAAATTACTTGTATTTGTATATGGGTGAGAATTTTGAACGATGTACAATTGCCAATTTTCGTACCTTATGACATTCTTTCCCTTAGAACACGCCAGGATGATCTAAGAAACCAGATTTTTTCATGTCATCTCAAAGATTGGTAAATTTCCTTTCAGGAAATATATGGTTTGGTTGACTTTTGCCTGATATTTTTCATTTCACAAGGACTTTAAGCGTAAAAATACGGTAAAAACGCTATTTTCACAATAATTTTTGTTTTTAAAACTAATGATGTGCATTTTTAATGGTACGTGGCATCTAATATCTGACCATGTTCTGGATTTGACATATCATGGGTATGTACCACAAAATTATAAGAACTTTATGAGCACGTATAAAATTACAGAGAACAATTAAGATATCAAAGTCCTAAACAGACGAACGTCCGTGATGCTTTTATTTCTATCGCTGCTGCAAATTCTACTTTGTTGTCCCAACTGTAACGTATACGAAAATTTTGTGTTCCACCTAATGAACATATCCTGCAAAAATTGTACGTCTGCTGGCTGTATATGGGACGTAATATTCTGTTATGCAAAATTATACTCAGTTTTCGTCACGGACGTGCTTCCGCTATTTTCTAATAAAGATCGTAGCCCATGAAACGTTATTGGCGATATTGTTCTGAGTCGTAATCAACTAAGATCTAGCAACACGATAATATGTTTGTTTTGAGTTTCTGTCCATCCTTTGTCAAATAGGAACCGAAATTATATTTTTAGACGAACCTCCAAGAAAAAAAGAACGTCCGTGATTATTAAAACGTTTTCGAGTGGGACACCATCTTGCTTTGATGGCGAAGGTGCATTTTACCTTTGGCTCTCTAGCCGAGGAGCTGCATGCCATTTTTGGAGCGGACTGAGGTTCGTCCGCAGTTTTTGGACCATGCAATTCACCAAAGAACGAGCAAATAATTAATATTTTCTCTGAAAATTCACCTCCTGATCCCCTCTGAGCAATACATATGTTGTAAGGATGTCAAATTTCTTATAATTTGCTTTGACAATACCTTTTCAATTTTTTAACAGAGTTAGGAAGGCTAGGTACTCTCTGCCGATTAGTTATCCGTCCTGGAACATGACCCTAGTAAGAGAACGAACGTCCGTGATAATTCCAGAGAACGTCCGTGACGTATGCAATCCCTCCGATAGGGATAACTTGTCCCGAAAGTATCCTGTATTCTTTAAAACTTTTGGCTCGAATAGCGACAAATAAAGTTTTACTAAGTAGAAAATGAGTTTAGAGCAGTAGTTTCGGAATTTTTAAGGAGTTATGTGATCATGATGAACAAACAATTGAAAATTTACTCACAATTTTACGCTTGTTTTCCCTCTAATTATACAAAAAACAGCTAAACACTTAAAACAAAGTTATAGGAAAATGGAATGTTGCGTAATCTGTAATTTCTGTGCGTTTGAATTTCTTTCTAATGAGGTTCTGGAGACAATTTGTACTGTTACAGGTTCTGAAAGTTTCGCTCACGGACGTTCTGTCCGAGAAAGGAAATTTCTGACAATTACAAATATATCACTGCACATAAGATTAACGTTAGTTGAAAATATTACCAAATCACTGAGCCGCTCATACCCGAAAGTGAATAGCGTTCAGCACTCAATTTACCTGTAATAACAAACGGAAAACGTTTTTTTTTTTTTCACGGATGTTCGTTGGTTGAATAAGTCAGTGGATTACATAGTAGGAGAAAGAGGATCAGTGCCACTTTTTAGTGACAGGTGCTCTAAGTGTTTATCTTTTGAGTATGGTAGCTGCCATCTCAAACAGAACACATCCAGTTTTGGTCTCCATAACGGACGTTCGCTGTAATTGTCATGATATTAAATGCCTTAATTCATTCTTATTTTTCTCTTCATGACGATTTTTCTCTCATTCCCTCAATATCCTGAACATGCTGCGACCAAAAAGAAAACAAAAACAAAACAAAACAAACCAAAACAAATCCGAAAAGTGCTACGCAATCACATTCAGGATAATGACGGGAGAAGTCTGCAATGAGCATGTGTTGAATAAGAAACGGAAAAGTTTCAAAAGGACGTGGAAGCAGTTGAATGAAAATGACTGAGAAACAGAGAAGGGATCGAGCTCCAACACACAGAGAAAAGAATTGCCAGTGCACTCCCGTTATACCAAATTCCTCTGGAGAAGTTTTTGTTTGTTTGTTTATGTTTTTTATTCATCGAAATGCCGTCACAAGCGAACAAAAATCATGCAGTATACAATTATTGTCTGATGAAAACACACAAATCCTCCGCTTATCATCACATGGTGTTGTTTTGTACTCATCAATGAAAAGCAATATTAATTTGTAATTTTTTCCAAGATTTTTTTTTTTCATTTCACATTTAAGAGACAGAGAGATCGTCAATTTGTTTGTGCTTTTGTGCTTACTTTGAAGACACATGTTTAAAAAAGTAATGATAAAGAGTAGGTTTAAGGTTGCACTTTGATACGTTCGCTCTTCCAAAGATTCGTTACTCCGATGTCCAAAGGTTTGTTATTCCAAAATGAAAAAAAAAATGTAGTTAATTCAGGAGGTTTGTTATTAGAAATGTTCTTCGAAAAATAGATATTAAGGATCATTATTTTTAGGTCCGTTCTTCTAAAAGTGGAATGGGCCTGATATTCGTTTAGGTGAAAACGGTTATTATGAGGTTTTTAAATTGGAGGATTTTAGTTGTTAACTTGTTTCTCCACATTTGGATAAGCGAACATAATTTTTCATGTTCCAATTGATAAACCTTTCGGTTAACCTTCGGAGATTCCTATCATTTACCGAATAAAAAAGCTTCATAATTATACGAACTCTATCAATTTTCGTATTGACAAACTGTATGAATAACGAGCCTCCGAAATGACGCGCTACAAAAGGTTTGTTATAACGAACCATATTGTATAATATCGAAGTCACAAACATCCATCCAAGTTATATGGACTTATTGTGTCTTGTTATGACGAAACTTCGCAGTATCGAACCTATTATCATTTCTGACTAATATAATAACACAAATTCTCCTCGGTAACAGTGTGTAACACAAGGAGCAAACACAGAGGGATTTCTTCCTAACGTATTCGTTTGCCCTCCCCAGCTAAACTTCGTATTTCTATAACGGAACACATTTCTGTTGTTTTTCTATATTAATTCTTTGTCATAATTTTAGCTGTGACCATGTTCGTTATATAAAAAGAAAATTTTGCATTGTAGACTTTATACAACAAGTGTAGGATCTGAATATTTACCTCATGATAACGAAATTTTGATAAATATATTCTTTCTCAAGGATGGAGTACGTCACTGAGATTATACGTACATTTGTACGTTCATTTACGAGAGATGGAAAATTGTTTTCTTTGATTTCTCAGTATGAGAAGATAAACAAGCTTATATAATTGAGAATTGGTAATATCTATTCAGGATTTTGCAGAGGAGTTTGTTCTCGACATGAAATTGCTGTTTGTTGTGAGTAGAATGCGTTTCCAACTCAAGAGATCTGCATTGTTCAATATCTTGTTTGGTCCGAACGTCCGTGAGATACATGCGAACCTCCGTGATGAAAACTATGCTATGCTTGTTGGGTTATAGAGACTGCCCAGATGAGATACATTTTAAAAAGGTATATTATTATTTGGGAGTGAGGATTGAAGTATGGGATAGTGAAATAAGAGGTGAAAATATTGAGTTTCTGTAAAATGCGCGTAAAGTTAAGAAAGTGTTTAGCGGAAGAGCAATATTTCCACAGAAATGACGAATTTAGTTAAATCATCAGTTGTCTACCATTACGTACAGGTTAAGAGTACATTAATATTCTGCAATTACCTACACATGTCCCTTAAGATATTTCGTTAGGATTTTGAACTGAATCGGATCTTTGGAAACTATGTTAAATGGTATTCAAATGTATGTGCAGTACTATTCCTCACGGACGTTCGCTGCTCTGGACATGGTAAACTTCAGCGGTGAATAAAAACTTGTTCCTCTGGGAAAATCCTAGTATAATTGGGTTCATATTAAAGCTTGAGTTATACTCTTTCAGGTAAGATGAATGATTTGGAGAATTTCCTACTTTTTAAATTTTGCCTTGTTTTGGCTCAATTGTACATCGTTCAAAATTCTGACCCATATATATATATATATATATATATATATATATATATAATATAGATATATATGAAGTCTGGCTTTGACTTTAGATCTTCTAGTAATATCAGTAATCAACATATACGAAAAGCTTTTTGCGTATACTTTAACTTCATCATTAATTTACCGCTGCATAATCTCCCTGTGAAAAGAAAACAATGTATTACAGTTTGTTCACAATGTGTTCACACCCTTAAAACGCTCGAATTTAACAGTGTGAGGTGATTTCACACTGTGTTTCACATTGTATTTCACGCTTTGAGACACTGTGTTCTTTCTGCAGGGCTTGCATAAGGTCAAAGTTTAAACGTCATATGGCCGACGTTAAATGACCTTTAACCTTTGATTTTGAGGGATTCTGCTAAAATTTGATAAGCATATCTAGCACTCATATGAACAACAGGGGCCAATAACCATGCAAATGTAACGCATATTTTTTTCCTGCTTTTGTTTCTTTCTCGTAGAGAACGAACTGCTAGAGTACTATTAAACAAGATATAAATTGTTAGCACTGTGTTCTTCACCAATGCTGCAATTGTAATTATTTGAAACTTACTGGGCATGCGTTTGAGTATCTACGCCATGAGCGACGAAGTAGGTGTAGGCCTATTTTTGTTATGTTTTTTTTTTTAAACTTTGAATCTGATTTTGACTTTTTCCCCTTTGTGGCCACCATATTTAGCCGCAGTATTTTCTGCTTTGTGTCTGTAACATCTTAACTCTTAACGTGCCATGGTCGCCGAACGGCGACCTTAGTCCTGACGTGCCATGGTCGCCGATCGGCGACTAAGAAGAGCGAGAAAAGCATTGATCATTTAAGTTGTTGTGGTACCGTAATGTGTTACACCAAGAAACTGCCAATGATATGTACTGGTAGCTGATAAGTATAACCATCGTTTCCACTGAAAATATGACCATGTTTACATTGGAAATTTTTGAGTAAATACATGATTTTTCAGCTAGATGTATTTTTTCGCGTCGGGAAAATCCTCAGTGAGCGCACCCTCCGCAAGATGTGTATGGACCAAAAGTCTCATTGGTAAACCACGCGTGTGTATGCTATTGAATCAGCGTGTATTGTCTATGCGGTTCCACTCGCATTGTTCCACTTGGATGCTGTCCTGCGGGAAGCTGCTTTGATTTTGTCCCTGAAAGAGGGTCAGCTTTCGTTCGTCGGTCAAGTCTTTCATCCTTTTGTTTTGGTAAACGTCACTAATCGTCCCCCACGCTAGCATAGGAATTACGCGCGGACAAAGGCCAGCCGATTTCAATAGAATACGCCCGCCCCCGGTCCGCTTAGACAAAAGGAGGATTAGTAGGTTCTTCCTTCTCAAGTGGACAAAAGACACTCTTCCAGGGCCAGGGACATTACTTCAGTTGCAAATACAGGATCTGGGACTAAAGAAGTCACATTTGGGAATGAATTACTGAGGCAGAAAGAGAAATTGCTAAGACAAAATAAACTGCTAGTATCTTTGGAATCATACAATTCTAGAAGGCAATTTTGTTATCATTTGAAAGAGGAGATGTTGCTCTAAAACTTTCTCACAGAGTCAAGGGAGCGTTCTATTGAAGAAAAACCGCGACTGACTCTTTTTTTCCATACTACACAAAAATTTCTAATAATTTTTTTGATGTATCAATTATTTCTGCAATATTTCAGGTTCAGATAGAAATAATGGCAAACTGACTACATGACATGAAAGAACAAACAGTTCTTGATATATGTTGTGTAGAACTCAATTCAAAACAGTCAATAGTTTCAGAGATATGGCGGTTTTAAATTTCATTGTCGGTCCAATTTCGAAACGTTCTAGCTTTAGGTAAAAACCTCTGGCACGTTAGGGGTCTTGGGCCTGGCACATTAAGAGTTAATTGCAGAATATCAAAAGACATTTTTCCTTTATATCCAAATCTGTTTTATCCATTACAAACCCCAACTGCCCGAATAGTGTAAAATGCAGGTATAATGCTACAACGGTCTGATGGTTGTGGCATTACCTGCATTTTGATTAGATACCATAGCCTTGGACGACACTGACATTGATTCTTTCAACTGTGTCACTTTACATACCTGACTATCTATCAGTATTTTTCTAGCCAAATAACATAACTCACCATTCTTGCAGCCTGAGTGAACTGCCGGATAAACCAGCTGATTGTATGTGGAAATGACATTGTGTCCAAAGAACAATAAATATTGACTTTAAGCATGATGTTAAGGTGCCATCAATTTACTTTGAGCCCTCCTTCCTACCTGAATC
Source organism: Diadema antillarum (assembly GCF_040938485.1). Classification (NCBI taxonomy): domain Eukaryota; kingdom Metazoa; phylum Echinodermata; class Echinoidea; order Diadematoida; family Diadematidae; genus Diadema; species Diadema antillarum. Next base: position 81,615 of record NW_027272169.1, read on the forward strand.
GTTACCAATCTTTTCCAGGTGAATTTATAGCTGAAATATCATATCTGACCAAAGCTAGAGGAATCTAATTAGTGAAGTGTAACACAAGTGACTTACCTTGGCCCGTAAAATCTATAATGTACTTCGGGCTGTAGATTTTATCTCCTTTTTTCTTTTCTCGTTTTCCTCTCTTTGGTTTTCTTATAAAGTATAGTAGGGTTTTGTTTTTGTTTTTCTTTTCTTTTAGCGACGGACAGATACCTCGAAGAAAAACTACCTTCTGCCTTTCCGTTGGGTTCCATGCCTCAACCGTTGTTATCTGAAACTTGCTTCCTGTGCATTTCAGTACCTAAACGAACACATAGGACAAAATGTGTAGATGATCATGAGTTTCCATAAGAGACTGAACTTACTTTTTGCCAACAAAAGCTGCTGTTTATAGAGACTTTGTGAAATCAAAAGGTGAAGTAATAAAGCGAAACATTTGTGGAAATGAATTTGCATTCAAGTTTAAATAACCATCACATCATTTAATACTGGAATTATCTAATATCGGTTGAGACATTTATATCCTTTCTACATAATTTTCACAAATATGAATTTTGAGTTCTACAATTTTAATATGGAGCTTTTATGCATAGGCCAAATCATATTTTTGTTATTTCCGTGAGACACCGTTATACCATGATTCTATGATTATGACCATTAACATTTGTGTTCAGTATATTCTCCTTGTTTGATGCTATCAAAATACATGGTTGTATACACTTTGTAAAGGTCAATGAAAGATTTCTTATTTCCCTGAGAGAGAGAGAAACAAAAAGGAAATATACGAAATTAAATTGAAATGAACTGATCAAACATTAAACAACATTGTGATTAAACTGTTCCCCTAGAAAATGCCATTTATATCTAATTTCTGCTGACTTTTGACTTATTTTGTTTCCCCACCATGTCATCTCAGTGCATGCATGTGCTAACAGTTGAAAAGCCATTTAAACTCAATGATGATATTGTTTGATTTCTTTTGTTGGATCTCAAAGGAAAATAACAAGTACTGATAAATGTTGGGATTTGTGGAAGTTACTGGTAGGTATTGATTTGCTGCAAGGTAACGAACATTGTAATTACAGGATTAGCTTAGTAGGCCTATTGGTGGAGATGTGAATTGGGCACTTAACTTTTTGTGAGATACCAAGAAACAACTGGTGAACGACTACAGGCCATACCATTCTTAGACCCCGTTTGAAGTGCAGAGGTGGGCCGAGCCTGGGCCGAGCCCAGGCTGAGCCCGGCCTCAGTTGCGGTACTCGGTCCCGCAATTTTTTCCGTTTACAGTGCCGAACTCGGCCCGGGTTTTTTATTCAAACCTTTCAATATTTTGTCGTAGTGGCGCTCTGCTTGTAAACAAACACTATTAATGGGAGGTCGCCGGTTGCAATGTGGTATAATAAAACATAGTCTGGTTTCCAAACCCTTTGCCAACTGAACTCCGCGGCAACGAAATCGCCGCCCGCGACGAAGTAGCCGCCTTTGCAAAGGCAAAGGCCTCTGCAGGAAAAAAAACAAAAAAAAAAAACAAAAAAAAACTCTACTATCATTCGACGTTGAAGGCGTTAATATCCTGAAGAGTGTAATAGTACAGCAGAGGGTCTGGAAGCCAGACTAAATTTGTACCGCATTTGGCCCAGTTTGCGTTTAAAAGTGAAAAAAGGCCGGGCTCGGCCGCGGCCGAGCCGTACCTACATTTCACTGTAAACGCGCAAAAGGCCAAATGCGGTACCAAAATTGGCGGCGCATATGGCCAAGCTCTGGAGGTAGTCTCGGCCGCGGCTGGCCTTTTCTCACTATCAACGCAACCTGGGCCAGAATATGCGGTACCAAATTTAGTCTGGCTTCCAGACCCTCTGCCTGTACTATTTCGCTATTCAGGACATTAAAGGACAAGTCCACCTTCATATACATAAGGATTGAGAGAATGCAGCAATATTAGTAGAACACATTAGTGAAAGTTTGAGGAAAATTGGACAATCCATTCAAAAGTTACGAATACTTTAAGTATCTGCGCAGTCACTGCTGGAAGAGAAGACTACTACAGTGTTTGATGTCACATGCGTACAACTATATAAGGAAATAAAAAGAGAATTTCACAAAACTTTACTTTTTGAATAAAGTGCACATTTCTTCGACTTGCTACTGACGCATGTAAAGGGTAATATTATTCCCCCTGCCTTCTGAAAGAGAGAAGTCGAGTAGTCTTTTGATATGCGAGAACAATGGAAATATGTTGAATTTTCTTTATTCTTTCTTTATATCGTTGTACTTATGTGACATCACAAGCTATAGTAGTCTTTTCATCCAGCCGTGACTGAGCAGAAACTTCAAAATTTCATAACTTTTTGACGGATTGTCCGATTATGCTCAAACTCTCTCTGATGTGTTCTACTGATATTGCTGCATTCACTCAACCCACATGTCTATTAAAGTGAACACAACGTCAAAAACTAGTACAGTTTTGTCCTGTAAAGGCCTCTTTGCCTTTGGCAGAGGAGGGAACTTCGTCACGGGGCTGCGACTTCGTCGCCGGGGAGTCCAGTTGGCAAAGGGTCTGAAAACTAGACAATACCAAATTGCGACCGGCTCTCTCCAAAATAGTGTTTGTTTACAAGGAGAGCGCCACTACGACAAAATATTGAAAGGTTTGAATAAAAAGACCCTGTCGAGCCCGGCACTGTAAACGGACAAAATTGCGGGGCCGAGTACCGCAATTGAGGTCGGGCTCGGCCGCGTCTCGGCCAAGCCCTGCACTGTAAACGGGGCCTACCTCCAGAGCTTGGACAAATGCGCAGCCGATTTTTTTATACCGCATTACACTTGGCCTTTTGCGCGCTTACAGTGAAATAAAGGCCTGGCTCGGCCGCGGCCGAGCCCGGCCTTTTCTCACTCACTGTAAACGGGGTCTTAGAGAAATTGAGAGTTTATTTGATTAAAAACAGTTTTGGAATTGCTGAAACATCCAAGAACAAAGTGAAAAAAAAAAATCATAACTAACGGTGGGCCCCATACTTTATTAGGATAGCTCTGTTTTGGATATCTCAGCTATTCCAAAACAAACCAATTTTCAATTTTCATCAAATAAACATTGACTTCGTCTTGGAATGACATGTTCCTTCATATTTCACAAATAGGTCTCTCATTATCTCACCAAAGAAATGTCAGAAACCTGAAGAGAGATCTCAACCAAAACTATAAGATCTCTTTCGTGTATTTATGCGAACCGAGCGTCTGCGAACCATCTGTAACATATGACATCACTCACATTCATGTTAGAGCCATCTTTAGGCATTATATATACCCTTCATTCAAGTCCATAATTATGCAACAGAGCAGCAAACGAATTTTGAACGATCTGAATGTCAACAAGGCAAGTGCCATAATGTGTCTCGCCCATTCGCGTACGAGAAATTGTATGCGAATGGGATATGACAGATAAAACAAAGAGATATAACAGATAAAAAGATATATAAAAGGGTAAAAATTTATGGCAAAAAGGAAACGTGCCATAAAATCTTAACATTGGGCCCTTAAAGTTTGTTGACCCCTGCCTGTGACCTTTGACCTTGTGGTGACCATCCACTCCCCAAGGGACATCTACCATCCAAGTTTGGTCACAAACAGACCTACACTGTAAAAACATCGGTGTTAGATTTAACACCACGGGTGTTAAATCTAACACCGATCAAACTTCAATAAAGGACCACACCCACAGGTGTTAAAAATGCACTGTGATGGTGTTGAAAAGTGTTCACCTGACACTTCGTGGTGTTAATTTGACACTGTACCTGGTGTTATTTTGACACTGTACTGGTGTTAATTCAAAAATGACACCACATGGTGTTGATTTGATATTTGTTGGTGTTAATATCAATGGTTTAACACCCGTCCAGCTTCAATAAGGGACCACACCAGCTGGTGTTACTTTGGTGTAAATCTATTTTCACATTTTTTCAAAAATCTAGTATTTCAATGTAAAATTCTTGATCGTCTTGTTTAAATTAAACATCAACAAGAAGTGCAGTTACTAAGAAACTCTTCAAAATACAGTTTAAAATTTGGAAATGACACCCGGAGGTGTTGATTTAACACCATAAATGAGCACCGAAAATTTAACACCAGCTCGGTGTTCACTATTTAACACCGGACTTTTTGCAGTGTATGGATCAAAAGTTATGACCCATGATAGAAACGCTCCATAAAAACTTAACATTGGGCTCTTAAAGTTCTTTGACCCATGCTTGAGACCATTGACCTTTTGGTGACCATCCACTCCCCAAGGGACATCTACCATCCAAGTTTGGTCACAAACAGACCTATGGATCAAAAGTTATGACCCATAATAGAAACGCGCCATAAAAATTTAACATTGGGCTCTAAAAGTTTGTTGACCCCTGCTTGTGACCTCTGACGTTGTGGTGATCATCCACTCCCCAAGGGACATATACCATCCAAGTTTAGTCACAAAGGGACCTACGGATCAAAAGTTGCCACCCATAATAGAAACACACCATAAAAACTTAACATTGGTCTTTAAGAGTTCGTTGAACCATGCTTGTGACCTTTGACCTTGTGATGATCATCCACTTCCCAAGGGACATCTACCATCCAAGTTCAGTCACAAATGGAGTTATGGATCAAAAGTTATGACCCATTATAGAAACCCGCCATAAAAACTTAACATTGGGTTCTAAAAGTTCGTTGACCCCTCGTTCGTGACCTTTGACCTTTGGTGATCATCTACGCCCCAAGGGACATCTACCATCCAAGTTTAGTCACAAACGGACCTATGGATCAAAAGTTATGACCCATAATAGAAACGCGCCATAAAAACTTAACATTGGGTCCTAAAGTTCATTGACCCCTGCCTGTGAGCTTTGACCTTGAGGCGACCTTCATATATGGTAAAATGTGAAACTTTGTATGACCCCTCTTCCCTCGATGTTTGATTGCAATTCAAACCCAGAGTAAAGAGTTATTGAAGTTTTTGTAGCGTTACGGACAGACGACGGACGGACGGACGGACGACGGACGGACAGACGCTGCAGGCGATCCCTAATAGTCTCCCCTCACCTCCGGCGGGCTCGACAATAAAAAAAGAGACAAAATTCAATGATATAGGTGTCGTTTTCAGTGCGGCTGGAATGGAAAAGGGAGAGAGAGAGAAAGAGAGAGAGAGAGAGACCCGAGAGAAATTTCTTGGAAATGTTTTCTGCATTCTGGGTCGTGAGTTCCTCATGATTTTACCTCGATGATGAGCGCGGTGTTCGCCAAATCTTTGTGAAACCCCGAACACTACATCTCGACAGTGTGGAGATCGTCTCAACTTTATTACCCGAAATCACTGAAGTTCTTCCGATCAAGGACCTACTACAAACATGGACTAGTAACGGAGGTCTTACATTAGGCGTTTTCACCTCAGCCCGATAAAAATCCAAGCTCGAGATATTTTTCGCGATCGCAAATTAGCACGCTATTTCATTTCCTATTCACATCAGCCCGAACATTATCAAATAGCGCGTTAGTTCGCATTGATTATCCTGCTATTTCGGAAATTTCCCGAGTTGGACTGGAGAAATTGTCTCGATCAATTAGCGCGCTAATTTGTATTCACATTATCAAATAGCGCGCTATTTCGTGATCGGGTTAATTTCCCAAGTCAGAAAATAGCGCGCTATTTCGAAATATCGGGCTGATGTGAAAACGCCTATGCACATCAGCCCGAAGAGAATCAACAGGCATTTTTTTTCGAGCTAATTCGACAGCTGAGTATGTGCAAACAGCATCAGTAATGTGTGTGCCCTCTCAAAAATTCCTCATGATTTGTGTGCAGTTTGCCTCGATCGATCGGGTCACACACGCTAGGCATGATGGGATGCCTCGCGCTAATTTCTCGGGTCGTTTTCACATTAGGCGTTTTCACATCAGCCCGATGAAAATCCAAGCTCGAGATATGTTTTAATGTCCCAAGTCAGAAAAATAGCGCGCTATTTCGAAACATCGGGCTGATGTGAAAACGCCTATTATCAAATAGCGCGCTACTATCCCGCTATTTCAGAAATTTCCCGAGTTGGACTCGAGAAATTTTCTCGATCAGCGCGATACAATTAGCGCGCTAATTTGTGTTCACATTTTCAAACAGCGCGCTATTTCGTGATTGGGTTAGTTTCCCAAGTCAGAAAATAGCGCGCTATTTTTAAACATCGGGCTGATGTGAAAGCGCCTTTTGATCCTATCATCACCGTCGCCACCTGATTATTAGGGAGCTTTAGATTTTAGACGCGCGGACGTTCAAAGGAAAAAAAAAAACATGTTCTGAGCTTGCGCAGTAGCGCGCGTAAAGTCAATCAATACAGCTTGCGTCACATGAGTTGTTTACTACGCGTATTGGGCTATTTTCACGTCCGCACAGTTTGCGACGGAGAGAGCTTCTTCTTGCACTGATCATATGGGGGGCGCGATTTTATTTTTTATACGTTGCGTCCCAGCGTAATCAAAAGCTACTTTTCCATACGACGCAGGGAGAGGAGAACGTCCAGCGCAAGCGTCGGCTCAAACGTCCGCGCGTCAAAATCTAAAGCTCCCTATTAGCATTATTAATGAGTACATTCAAGGCTTGGACAATGACGATTGTGCGATCGTGCATCGTCACTGACAGAAGAACCATTTCCCTCATTGCGGTCTTATTTTGCTGAGGTGCCTTTTCAGACTCAACAGCTTTTGAATAAACACTTATGGCAGGGAGCAGCAAACCCTAAAACATGACAGTTTATTGACGCTGCCACTAAATTGAAAAATACTGAAGTTGACTCTTGTGGAGAAGCATGTAACATGGCTTAATGATAGGACATACATGTTTTTATCTACGACGACTGTCTTTGTTTACTCTGGAACAATGTGCGAAAAGGGCAATTCCGTAAATGTGACAACCTCAGGGTGAAATTTCAAAACTCATAGGCTAAACCTAAATTGCACCTCATTTGAAAGCTGAGACAATGAATTGTCCAAATTTGTGACTTTCAATTAGGTATGACCAAGGTCAAGGTCATCATGCCTCAGTTTATTGAGACATTTCAGATAATTGTATTTTTTTAAACACAAGGTATACCTGACATTTTTTCTGTATTTCCAGAACTGACTTCATGGCATTGTTTCTTTCTTTACGGTAAAAGTAGTTTAAATCCAGCTCTTATAAACGCAACATTTTATTTTTGATTTAATTTTTCTTTTAATGACTAATTGCAACTTAATTTTATTACACGTACGGTCGTGTACGTCCGTCACAAAAAAAAACTAGTTTTTTTTTAAGATTTCAGAAAAACAAAGTATCCAACTGATGTTATAATGTAAATCCTTAATAAGTTTTAGGGTATCTACATACTTGTCACAAAATTTTGTTTTCACTCCTGCTAATTAAGTTATTAATGAGCGTTTGGACGTACACTTTTTTTTGTACGTCCAACCGCACCTAATTTGTACGTCCATCACGGTGTCATATAGCTCTCATTTCCCCATTTCAATTTGCTTAAGCATCTTGTATATTGTTCTCCTTTGTTGACAATGACTGAAGAGATGGTCAAAATTGTTAAAGGGTAGATTAATTAGTTCATTAGTCACTAATTAGAATGGAACTGGAATCTAGCTGTCTAAACTGTCTTCATTCAAAGAAGTTTGGGCTTTAGTGAAAAAAGGAAGAGTTTTTTATTTTTCAGGTAATGTATGTGACATTGTTTGGGATTGTGGGAAATAAATTGTTATGAAAGTGTGTGTGTGTGTGTGTGTGTGTGTGTGTGTTGTTGTTGTTGTTGATTGAATTGTGTTTGAATGATGATGTGATGATAATTAAGTCGAGATATTCTAAGAAATCAAAAAGGTAAACAACCTTCGTTCGAAGGGATGATCGTATATCAATGAAGGGACAAACGAGACGTTTGTAGGGTTTCACAAAATACACTAAGGAATTTGAATGGACAGAAAAAGTCAAGCAAAAACTAAAAACATGTATGGCCAAATGAATGGGCCACTACAGGATGATGGACTGTCTAAAAGAAGTTATTTGACATTTCATTTGCTCGTCAGCGAAGTTTCAGGCGCGCAAGACTACAGACATGTGCAAATAAGAGAAGAGACCGAGCAAGATGATTCGCTTGACAGTATAGATGATATGGATCTGTCTGAAACATCAGACGAGGAGAACAAAGACCTATTGGAGACTGGGTGTTGGTAGATTACCAAGGCGAATCCTTCCCTGGAGAAGTCATGGAATTTGGCAAACAATGCTGATGTAAAGGTCAATGTCATGCACCCAGCAGGGGGATTCTGGAGATGGCCAGAGCCACCAGATCAGATATTGTACTTCAAAAAAGATGTTGTCCAAAAAATAGCAGCACCTGTAGTTGCTGGAAATAGGGGTCAATTCAGTTTCACATTCTAGGCATATTGTTTCCAATTACACACTGCAAAAAGTCCGGTGTTAAATAGTGAACACTGAGCTGGTGTTAAATTTTCGGTGCTCATTTATGGTGTTAAATTAACACCTCCGGGTGTCATTTCCAACTTTTAAACTGTTTTTTTTTTAAGAGTTTCTTGGTAACTGCACTTCTTGTTGATTTTTAATTTAAACAAGACGATCAAGAATTTTACATTAAAATACTAGATTTTTGAAAAAATGTGAAAATAAATTTACACCAAAGTAACACCAGCTGGTGTGGTCTCTTATTGAAGCTGGACGGGTGTTAAACCATTGATATTAACACCAACAAATATCAAATCAACACCATGTGGCGTCATTTTTTAATGAACACCAGTACAGTGTCAAAATAACACCAGGTACAGTGTCAAATTAACACCACGAAGTGTCAGGTGAACACTTTTCAACACCATCACAGCGCATTTTCAACACCTGTGGGTGTGGTCCTTTATTGAAGTTTGATCGGTGTTAGATTTAACACCCGTGGTGTTAAATCTAACACCGATGTTTTTACAGTGCAGGAGGAAGTCAAATATATACTGTAACACTTGGCTGGATGATGGCTAATTCAACCACTTGATTTATTTTAATTTTGCAAGGGGAAAATAACATTTATATACATGTTTGTAAGAGGCAAATTATCTCAACTCCTCAAATGTTCCAACATTGGACTATGTATGAATCCATTCAACTTCTTATGGTTTGGTGTTTCCTCCCCAGACTTTGCAAAGTTCTTCACAGACATTTCAATTGTTGGTAGATTAACAGATTGTTTTATGCATTCATTCAATCGTTATTATCCATAGTATTAGTAATCATACAAAGTCAATATACAGTTCCATTCATGTAAAAGAAAACTGCTCTTAAGGAGAGTACTACAATCATGCATGGCTGTAAATCCCAAATTTAAGAAACAAGGTATGTTTTGCTTAAACTGTGTTTTTTTTTTCTGAAACATTGTTTTAATTTTTATCATATGAAATGCTCTTTTTGTTTGTTATACATGTGATAATGTACATGAACTTTACTTTTGTATAATAATCCGCCGCTGGATACTTATATACTAGTTCTAACTGTAGTTTAAGACTTTTTGGTAGTATTTCAACTTTCTCTATAGTAACCAGGTTTAAGCCTGATATTATACTCGTGTTACCTCTTATATTGTGCTACTTACTGTATACATAAATCCTACTATAGTTTTTCATGTGTATGATTTCATACATGTACACATCATGACTTAGTTTTCTCTTTGTTTAGAATTGAAACCATTGTATATGAAAGTATTAATCTTAAGTCACACTGTCAGTCGATTTTAGGTATACATGTACATTTACCTATTCTTTTTCATTTTCTTTTGCAACCACTTGTTCAGTGTTTGATGTCATGTCAACTCTCATGTAGTACGTACATGATGTGGTCGAAGATATATATATCCATATATCATGATAACTTGTTTGTCTTAAAGGAGATGGCTATACCGATCAGTGGGAATGCTGGGGAATGATCGTTCCAATCCTTGTGGGATTCATTAAGAGTACATTATATATCTATTGTTGTGTGAAAATCATTTGCTTCAAAATGGTCTCATATTCAAGTAATGTGCAGTTTAATGTTTCCAGGTTAGCGTGCCTGGTCAGTTACGGGGCATTAATCTGCACATTACTTGAATATGAGACCGTTCTGAAGCAAATAATTTTCACACAACAGTAGATATATTAAGTACTCTTGAATGAATCCCACAAGGATTGAAACAATCATCCTTCAGCATTCCCACTGATTCCCACTGATCGGTTACTAGCCATCCCCTTTAACCCCCCCCCCTCCCATTTTAATATAGATATTGCCTTAAATGAGTTACTATATGAGGAGTATTGTTAAAATGTTTACTCTGGCTTAGTTTACTTTGGTATGTTAAGGACATAATAAATATTGAGCGATGGCTCCCAAACTTTATAGCAATACAAAATGTATGATAAGATGGAAAAACAAGGAAATACAAAGAAAAAATAACCTTGGCTTGTATATTTCTTTTTTGATAAATGCCAGCTCACTTTAAAGAGAGTGATAGTTAATTGTGGTTACAAATATGATAAAAATGCTCATTTTCCATGTAATACATGTATGTCAATCACGGACAAATTGTACGTCCAACCGTGTACGTCCGTCACGATAATAAAACGTAGAATATCTCCATATCCGAATGAATAAACAAAGCTTGATTTTGGTACCTTACTATCATTTGACATCTCCTTTTCACAGTCATACCTGAGTTTGAAGAAAAAATTTGAATAAATCACAGACATTTTCATTTGAAATCAAGAGATTGGAAAACAGCGTCCATTTTTGTACGTCCAACCAGAGGGTGTTTTCCCACTTTTAGAAGGTCACAGGAAGGGTGTTGCCCCAAAATTTTATGTGAATGTTTTCTTTTCATAGAGGTACATCTTTTGGTAGGAAAAAACTTTATATTTTTTTATATATATTTTGTTTGTTTTTTGTCAAATGTCATTAAAGGCTGTGAAATGTACGTCCGTATTTACGGAATTGCCCAAAAGAGGGAAAATATAGATTTCAAATCACAAAAACCTGCAAAAATAATTGCTTTCTCTTGTAAAAATACGCACATTTCGCAAATGAAAATTACTTGAGCGATAATTTACCAATGTAAACTACAACTGCACGTGTATTTTCCCGATTTAAGATAATTACTATCTTCTGCGCATGTATTTTCTAGATTTCTCAAAGCGTCGTTTTACTGTGTTTTTATCCAGGCTGGCAGTCGGCGGTAGTAAAAAGATCAATGCAGGAAAGCATGTTGAAAATGCTTTCGTGTCACTTTTGACGTACGGAAACAGGTACGTGAATTAATTAACGAGCGATGAGTCAATAGGCGTTTTCACATCAGCCCGATAAAAATCCAAACTCGAGATACTTTTTTAATGTCCCAAGTCAGAAAAATAGCGCTCTATTTCGAAACATCGGGCTGATGTGAAAACGCCTAATGTCGACGTGTATGCAGGTCGATGTTCCGATCATTTACGGCACACCCGCGAACTACTTGCATGCTCTTGGAGACATTCTCTGGTTCCGTTTGGTGCATGTGTGTATGAGTAGGGGGGGGGGGGGAGGGGGAGGGGATACTACACCACTTGATGTCTAACCTTCATATAGCGCCTCGCCGAGATATCTGACTTCATAATGGCTTCATTACATATCTTACATTCATCAAATCGTGATTGTTGAAAAGATTGTAGAATACATGGACTCATCAAACAATAGTTGTACAAACATTAAAAAGGATGTAAATTATGAAATGTTTGACTAAAGTCACAGAATATAAGTAAAATGACTTCAGAATACACTGTTATCATTTACACGGGGAGTCTACAGAAAAGCAGAAGCTTTTATGCGAGGGCTAGTCCCCAAAAAGAAGTCGGAGCAAAAAATAAAAAATAAAATAAAAAAAAAACATATACAAACCGACAAACAAAAGACAAAAATGAACCCCCTCCCCCCCCCCCCCCCCGAAAAAAAGGAAAGAAAAAAGAACATTATCTGAGCTCAACTCTAATAGCAAACATTTCGTTGACGACTACTCTTTGCACCGGTCGTAGTTCGGTAACGGTACAAAAATTTCGACATTCGCACGTATGTTTCGAAAACTGCAGCTCTATTGTTGGAACACATTCACATGCATTGTACATTCACACACACACACACACACACACACACACACACACACACACACACAAGACTCAGGCTGTTGTACTTTGCACCCCCCCCCCCCCCATGCACGTCCTTGACAAATAATTTTCCTGTTCAGTGAAATCATCCTTTAATAAGTCATGAGTTATGGCTTTTATAGTGACATACCATTCCTCTGGAGAAAATTGTCAGTTTGGTTGGGATTCTGAATTACGTCATCTGTACGGTAGCTTGAATAGGCACACCAATATGGACAGGAATCTGCACGGAAAGAAAAAGGCATAAATGTGCTTGTGCGGGAATCACGTGTGATTTAACAGCCACGAGCAAAGACAAACTTACAGAACATCACATGACTAACTCTTGTGTTAGGCCTACTTTTACAACACATAACGTCAAAGGATACCAGTAAAAGTGGAAACAGGCCGGGCATAAGATTCCTTAGGTGAAGCAGATTGATGTCAATGTTTGATAACGATCACTCTCAGCATAACCAGTGATCTTTGATCCAAATCTTCCGAGAAGAATCAATGTCAGGCACTTCATGAGACAAGGTCAACGTTGCATAAAGATGGTACGAAGTATACACCTTTTTTTAATAAAAAAAAAATGAATTCCGCCATTGCAGTGTGATATTAGGGAATACTTTTCAGCATTTGGCCATGACCTTTAACCTGGAGCATGTGCAACCATTTGTCGATAAGCATATCTTGTCCACTCTATGCCAAGTTTTGTTTGGATAGATACCCTAAGGGCAATTCCATGAGATGGGTGTCATGGAATGAAAAAGTAAATTGTTGCCATTTTTCCAATTAAAATACCTCCCGAATGGCAGATATTACACTTTGAATTCAACTTTCATTTTCATTGAGAATTACATTGAAAATCTATTTGAATGTTCGAGTTGAATCCATTGAAAATAAAAGAATGGTAAATAATTGGTTTGATTTCTATGATGTATTGGTTATCAGTTACTAGTTGTCGGTAAGAAAAAATTATCTGTATCCCCATGAATTTGTAGAAAACATACTGCCAAACTGCTTAAACTAATGTAACGTGGGTAACGAAAATAATGAAAAAGTTTCATACATGTATCTTTAAATTCCCTTAGATTTAAAATGTGCCAGTGGAAATTCTCTTCATACCGCCTCTACCTAAAATGAAAAATGGTGAAATAGTTGTGTACAAGCTATTGTATTGTAATGACAGAGGTTCAAAAATTGTAATGTTACAATGTTACATGAGTAACAAGGGTGTAACGTGAGTAACGAAGGAAAAAAATCACAAAATGCAAAATATATTTCTAAACCAATGAGAGCACATAATTTTTGTGTGACGTGGGTAAACTGAGGGAGCATAAAGAGAGTATGGTCTTTTAAATATCCTCACATGACCTTGCTTTAATTGGTTGTTAGGCTATTAGTTGCTTTTCAAAAAAAAAGAAAGAAAGCTAGATTGGCAAACTATAACAGACAAATCAGATGTGTAAGATCTAAGCCTTACATTACATATCTATTTAGATATCAGCTATGGATAACTCTAGATCCTTTTTTATAACCAGTTTGATCGTTTTTTTTTTTGGTAAGCTTAAGATTGTAACTTGTACAATACAAGATAAATTGTAAGCATTAAATAGATCTGTAAACAAAAATCTGTATAATTATATCTGATGTAAATATGAGCAAGAGTTGGAATTTGTAGTCTCTTTTTGCAATGCCATTTTTCCAGGTTTTTTGTTTTTGTTTTGTTTCTTTGTTTTTTTAGGGGTGAGAGGGGATTGGGGGATTATCAATTATCATTTCCTGTCAGTTGGTAAATGTGTGTATAAGACATTATTTACAAGAATTGTCAGTGTTACAGCTCTTTACAAATTATTCTTTGGGATTATCAACCCAAAATAATGACAATTGCTCAACTACAATTTAAGCTCACTCAAAGTTAAAATTCACCAATTCCAGAAGATACAAGAATAAGTTAAATTAGAATAAGAGGTGGATCACTGTGATGAGTGTATAACTGTACATAGCAGGGCTGCGAAACTAGACTGAGAGTTTGGAGTGAAATGTGAGGGAGCAAGCGACTGATCAAAGCGATGGTGGTGGACAGGGGGTTGGAGATGGTGTGGAAGGGGAGTGTCTCCCTCTCTCCCGTTTCCACTATAGGGAAGTCCATCAATTAAGCATTTCGATTGGATTGGTGCATTTGGTGCATACTTCAGTAAAGTTTTCAACACATGCCATAGAGAAAGTGTGCATGCGGTATAATCTCAAAAGTTTGGGCTTGGGCATATTGCACATTGAGATAAACAGGGATTGTTTTAATCTTTTTTTCTTTTTTTTCTTTACATATACTGTTTTTGGGGTTCAGTGTGAAAATTCTTTTATCAGAGTTAGTTAGAATTTGGTTAATTGCCTGAGTCTCATGATATTTGCGCAAGAGTTGACAGCTCTGACAACTATACAAAAAAAAAAATTGAAATATCTGTCAGAATGATTGATTATGCTAATATAATTATGCTAATATAATTATGCATAAAATCATACTTTTTGCGCTAAATTAGAAATTGAAGCTCTTAGAATCCTAATTTTTGGTGATATCATTCTTTGTAGCATTCCTAACAATGCACTTGAAAAAAATCTGGTATCAAAATCAATCTCTTATGTATCTTATAGCTTTATGAATTTCTATTGTATTTCTTTGTTTTTGACCTTTTGTTTTATCATTTTTTTCGCAAATTTTATAAGAGAACCTATTTTAAGCATAATTATGCTAAAATTAGTTAGTTTCAGCCTATGAAAGTGAAAATAATCATGTCTTTATTAAATATTTGCATAGAATTTATACACAAAATCACGTTTTTGAGCCATTTTCGGTTTATGTATCAAAGGTCATGCAGCGTCGTAACAGTATGCGCGATTTTCGCGAAAATGGTGTCAAAACATGCGCGAGGCTTAAAAGTAAACTGTCAGCGAACGGCGCAGTCAAAACATTTCGCGAGGCGGAGTAGTCGCCAATTTTTTTTTATTTTTTTTTTATTTTTATTTTATTTTTATTTTTTTTTTTTTTTGGGGGGGGGGGGTATGTTGTTGTTTCTGAAGTAGTTTACAATTTATGAAATCAAGTTTTTTACCCATGATTAAACGTAATTACATTTCAGTTCCTGTGAAACGGAATAGTACGAAAATATTTTATTACACTGCATCTAATACTCAATATTTTTTTTTTTTTTGGGGGGGGGGGGCATCGATCTGGTTTATGGTGATTACTCGGATTCTGAACAATAGATATAGGCCGTATATGACCTTATGACAGTGGGAAAAGTATGAAAGAGTGTAAATATTGTTTTATCTTAGGGACATATTTTTCAGCTAATTCTCATGGTCAGTTATGTTGTCGTGATTATGAGCTAATATGTAACGTGAGTAACGAGTAACGTGAGTATCGACGATTTTGCTATTGCCGTCAAATATTTCCAATGCTCTCAAAATTTTGGCCCAATATTTGTGTACCACATATGAATTATATAAATCATGCAACAGTTGTTTGAAATAATACCCAGTACGAAGAAAATTTTAGAAGAAAGGCATGTTGGGCAAGAAAAGATGTCGGAGCAACCAAGAAAATACACACACACACACACACACACACAATAACAACAACAACAACAACAAACATAATTATACAAACCATCAAACAAAAGAAAGAAGTGAGAAAAAAAAAACGAAAAAGGAAAAAAAACAACTTGATCTGATTTCAATTCTAATGGCAAATATTATTGTCCGTGACTAATTGGAAATTTGTACGGTTTGCATTTTAGTTGCGTGTTGCTCGTGTACATGGCTGGTTGTAGTCCAACATTTGGCACACACGATTCCATATTCGCACGTAATGTTGTTACAACTACATGTACGTACAAAATGTGCGATAATGGTTTTCGACTCTATTGTTGGAACACATTCGGAGAAACAGTTCTCAGACAATTGGACTTTGCATATTTTCCTATATTAATGTCCTTCGCATTTTTATTATTATTTTTTTTTTTTTTGCTCAGTGAAAACATCCTTTAATAAGTCATGGCTAATAAATGGCCTTTTATCATATTTATATGATACTAACAAAGTATTCTCCCGAAGAAACTTGACAATTTGGTTGGGATTCTGATTCTGTGATCTGTATGGTGGTTTGGAAAGACACATAAGCAGGCACCTCCGAGGAAAGAAAAAGGCATAAACATGCTTGAGCGATTCGTGTGATTTAACGCATAAGACGTAAAATATGACGTCATTATGCTCACGTCTTTTATGACGTCTTATTGGTTTTAAAATGACATCAGTATGAAGTCTTTCCGACCAGAATTTTGCGTTCACAACCAGAATATTGCGTTCACAACCAGAATATTGCGTTCACACCGGTAAAAATTACGTCATATTTACTTTTTTTTTGGTCGTGTTGCCGTCATATTCACATCACAATTTTATTATGTATTTACGTATTTACGTGTTTTTGACGACACTAAGCAAAGAAAGCCCACGAAACTGACAATACACAATAAAGGCTCACGAGACCGACAGTACGCAAAAGAGGCTCAAGAGACCGACACTAGGCAAAGAAGGCTCACGAGACCAACACTAAGCAAAGAAGGCTCACGTGACCAACACTAGGCAAAGAAGCCCACGAGACCGACACTATGCGAAGAAGGCTCACGAGACCGAC
Organism: Diadema antillarum; assembly: GCF_040938485.1. NCBI lineage: Eukaryota > Metazoa > Echinodermata > Echinoidea > Diadematoida > Diadematidae > Diadema > Diadema antillarum. The sequence continues at coordinate 98,536 of NW_027272169.1, forward strand.
ATGATGAACAGCGCCATCTACATGTCAATTACCTGTACAGGATGTTCCTTGAAGGGGAAAATTGCATACTGGCGGATGGCATTCATCATGTTTTCGAGCGAGAGATTGTAACTTGTTGAACAGCACCATCTACATTTTAACAACATCAAGCAATTATGTATATCTGCACGTGTGGCTTTCAGAGGGCAGTTCTGTTACGCTACAAGGAGCAACATTGTCTTATGCATGCCCCCCCCCCCCCAACAAAAGAAAAAGTACAGAAAAATAAAAGAGGACACGAACGATGTATGGTTTAATTTTAGATGCAGTCGTGCTAATTTTGATAGGCAGCTTTCCTTATTTCTAGATAAACGGTGGACAGCATGTGAGTTTTTTCGCCTTTTTCTTTCTCGCTTTACTAGTTAAGTATTCCTTAACAGATATCCTATCCTTATGTTTATACACGAGTGCAAATTGTATTTTTATGTAACTAAAATACATGACATTTCAAAAGTTGAAAACGTTATTAATCGCAGCCGCGATTAACCTCGATCTGTAGCATGTATTCGTAAAATTATTCTCATCAAAACGGTACATTTTTCAGGAAACAGAATAATTGTTTTCATGGATGCATCTTCTTTTTCCGAATCCTTAAAGCTACTCTAAAAGACAATTCTATCATTTTCTGTGAATTTGTACTAAATCAGCACCTTTGCAGATGACTATTCCCATTCCATATCATGTAATGCAAGTGTGCACTGCAACATTGTTCATGTTGTGAAATATTTTCTTGTAAGCATCATTTCACACCTGGGTGTTATTCTAGTTGGTTGATCTAAATGTCCATATCATTTCATTTTTTTTTTTCTAAGCAGGTGTATACCGGTATGTAATGTTTCGCGGAAAGGAAAACGAGGGTGTTTTGACATTTTCAAGATTAATGTTGAAACATCTCATCCAATTTTACTGAATTTTGTTTATTTTTCCACATCAGCCACTTTGTCGGATTTTATTCAAATTTGTTATTGGGATCCATGTATGTGCTTTATCAGCCTTATTTTTTTATTTTATTGTACTTCGCAAATGTTGTTAATCTTGTTAGATTACAACACTTGGGTTTAAAAGGTTATTTAGATTATTCATAGAAGTAACAGGTGCAATATTTGATGTCGTGGATGTATTTTTTGTTAGTGTTGTTACTGATTGTTAAGTTATTATTCTGTGTTATTTATACATGAATTAATGCCTTGTGTGTTGTCATCTTCGGGTGCACATCATAAAACCGACACCTACGAGTCATCCAGCCCACAATTCATACAGCTCACAAGTCATACAGCCCACTAGTTATACAGCCCACAAGTTCGATATCAAGTAAAATAAGCCCACGATTTATACAGTGTGTCTCTAAAAAAGTAAACCCAACTTCAACAGCAAATTTTCAGAAAACTATAAAATATTCGCACATTATTTTTTCATGGTTAGATAGTCCAATAAGTCCTCTATCCAATGATACCACGTAGGTTATGTAATTCTCATGCATGACTGAGCATGATTCAACTTAGTGAATGTGTGTGAAATCATCACTGTGGCAAGTTATTTCTTGCTATTGTCATGCATTCAGGGCATATTTGAAGTTAAATTTTTGTCGCATGTTAGGCCTATGATTACATAACAACTTCAGCAAAGGTTGTTCCTGACACATTCACACTTCACATGCTTTCCAAACATGGTACAGTGGACAGTTGAACAGAGAGTATTCCTGGTAACTCGATACCAGGAAACAATAAGTTTCGTGGAAGTTCAAGAGGCTTTTCGGGTGCAGTTCCCCGACAGGCAGCCTCCAACAAAAAGAGCCATCTGGTACAATGTGAGAAAGTATGCTGATCACGGAACTTACCACAGTGATGATTTCACACCCATTCACTAAGTTGAATCATGCTCAGTCATGCATGACAGTTACATAACCTACGTGGTATCATTGGACAGAGGACTTATTGGACTATCTAACCATTAAAAAATAATGTGTAAATATTTCATAGTTTTCTGAAAATTTGCCGTTGAAGTTGGGTTTACTTTTTTCAGAGACACACTGTACAGCCCATGAGTTCGACAAGTGCTACGCACAGAAGGCTCAAGAGACCGACACTATGCTTAAAGATAATATAAAGTTTTGGTACCTCAAAAGTTTCCCTGAATTTCCTTATCTTAGTTTGTGTTTCAGGTTAAAGTACCTTTCATATAACTAACACTGGGAGACTTTAATACTCACCCCAAAGTGCTCTCATATCTTTAATAGTAATCATGCAATAATGGTTTCGTACCAGAGCCGTTTACTAGTATGCGCCGCCGTACGGCGCCGAGGTAGTACACGTATTGTACGAAACCATTATTGCATGATAACTGCGACCAGCAGCCTCATACGCATAGCTAAACGGGGCTTCGCATTGTAGCATTCAGGATCATGACAGATTTAGTAACTTAAAATCCAAAAATTTCTTCAATTTGAAGACTTACCAGTTAAGTTGAAGTATTGAAAACAGGCTTCGGGCAACGTTTGGTTTTGCCAATAGTCCCTTTCTGTTCGAATTGATGACTGAATGTGACTCGGTCGAGAGGACCTTGGGAGAGCTACACTGAATTGACTGCCAGCGCATGCGCACACAGACATCTTATCCGTTCATGGATTTGAAATTTGTGCGCATGTGATGTGTGCGCATGCGCTGGCCGTAGTATTCAGTGTATGTAGCTCTCCCAAGGTTCTCTCGACTGAGTCACATTCAGTCCTCAATTCGAACAGAAAGGGACTATTGGCAGAATCAAACGTTGCCCGAAGCCTGTTTTCAATACTTCAACTTAATTGGTAAGTCTTCAAATTGAAGAAATTTTTGGATTTTAAGTTGATATTTACCCGCGATACTAAATCTGTCATGATCCTGAATGCTACATTGCGAAGCCCCATTACGCTATGCGTATGGGGCTGCTGGTCGCAGTTAATTGCATGATTACTAAGACATGAGAGCTCTTTAGGGCGAGTAAGTCTCACAGTGTTAGTTATATGAAAGGTACTTTAACCTGAAACACAAACTAAGACAAGGGAATTCAGGGAAACTTTTGAGGTACCAAAACTTTATATGTGACCGTGCACCTCAAAATGAACATAAAGTCGCACACACTGATTTTGCGTGAGGACTGAAAAAAAAGTGAAATGGGTCAACCTAGCCGAACTTGACTTTTTCATATTTTCTGAAAGAGCGGGTCTTCTTTTACATTATGCTAAAATTTGGTATCATATAACGGGCAGGAAAGTGTGTTTTTTAGCAGTTTATCTCGAACATTTTTGGTAGAATAGTGTGATTAGGTGTGTCTTTAGAATCCCCTTTTCATTTCTGAAAAGCCTTGTCCTCACTCTTCCCTTTCAACTCTAATAACTTTTGAAAGGATAGTGCTACTGCTTTGAAAGTTGGCAATAATTATGGACAGAATGTGTTAATGAGGCAAGCTTAATTTCAATCTAATCTGATAATCCCTTCATTGTTGTTACTCTGGTGGTTTACTTCCTGTTTTTTGTCCCATTCATCGCACAGCCAGCACGGTTTGGTAAAGATTAAGCGCTTGAATAGACACTACCTTCAGAACCTCTTTTCTCAGTTCACACTTTTCCTGAGTTTGTGCTTTCTTTCCAATATTTAGATAGGTTAGGGGAGTTCATTTGAGTTATACATCATGTTAAAGCTTAAAGTCTGCTCTTTCAGAATATGGTCTTAACTAAAAATTCATGTCTGTTTTTTGTTTGTTTTGAGGTGCGGGGTCACATATCATCTTTAAGAGGCTCACGAGACCGACACTATGCAAAAGAGGCCCACGAGTCCGACACAAGGCAAAAAGAAAAAAGGAAGAAGAAGAAAGGCCCACTAGACTGACAGGATGAACAGCGCCACCTATAGACCAAGTTATTGTATAGGGTGTCCAGATAATGGCATAAAGAAGGTGTAAGAGATGGAAACATTACTTTCGAAAATGCTGAAACACCCTCGTTTCCCTAATTGAAAAGCCTATACCGGTATACACCTACTTAGAAAAAAAAAGTAATAAAATTATGTGAACATTCAGATTAACCAACTAGAAAAATACCCAGGTATGATTTGAAGTTCACTATAAGAAATTATTCACAAAATGGTCAGTGTTAAAGTGTACATCTGCTTTACTTCGGGGGGGGGGGGTAGTCATCTGCAAAGTCGTTGAAATGGTGTAAATTCACAGAAAGTAATGTAATCGTCAATTAAGGCAGCGTTAAAAATTCGGAAAAGGAAGATACATCCATGAAAATAACTTTTCTATTCCATGAAAACTGTACCGCTTTGAGAATAATAATTTTTCAAACACAAGCCATCCAAACTGAGGTGAATCGCTGCGATAAAAACATTTTCATCCGTTGAATTTCATATATAATAGTCACAGAGAAAATTACAAATTCAACTCTGAGCAGGCGGATATATAAGCAGGCAGATAGTATATCTAATAAGGCCTACTTAACTTGTGAAGCGAGAAAGAAAAGGGCGAAAAAAATAGATCCTGTCCAACGTCTAATTAGAAATTAGGAAAGCCTATTAAATATAGCACAAAGGCATCTAAAATTAAACCATTCATCTTTCTTCTCCTATATCATTTTTACATTTTTTTTTTTGGGGGGGGGGAGGGGGTGGTGGTCTTACGAAGAGGACAATTTTATTCAAAAAAAAGGAAAAAAAGTGGCAACAATGTCGCCCCCGTAGCGTGACAGAATTGCTCCCTAAAAGCCACACGTGTACAAATATACACTAAATGTAGTTGACATGTAGATGGTGTTGTTATTAGTTACAATCTCTCGTTCCACAGCGTAACGAAATCGCACCTGCTACTATGTAATTTTCCCCTTCATGGAACACCCTATACAGGTACACACTGCAAAAACAGTGGTGTTAGATTTAACACCACTGGTGTTGAATCTAACACCGGCCGAACTTCAATAAAGGACCACACCATCTGGTGTTGAAGTAACACCGTCTCTGGTGTTAAAATATCCAACACCCATGGGTGTTAAAGGGTGTAAAAATATACCAACACCAGCCTCGGTGTTTTTTCAACACTTAAGAGAGTGTTAAGAAGTTGACACCATAATGGTGTTCATTTGACATCCCAACACCAGTTATGGTGTAAGTTCAACACCCGTGGTGTTAAAATATACCAACACCAGCTTTGGTGTTACTTAGATTATTGATAAGTTGACACCACTTTGGTGTTCTTTTGACACCCTTTAACACCAATGACGGTGTAACTTCAACACTATTTGTTGTTAGAATCTATACCCCAACACCTGTCATGGTGTTATTCTAACACTTCAAAGTGTTATAAGTTTGCATTATTTGGTGTTTATTTGACACCACACAAGTGTTGATTCAACGCTTCTGAGTGAGAAATAAATTCCAAGTGATGCCAACTTATTAACAATTTGAAGTGTCGATACCTCGACATCATTTCACACTCTCCACATTCAATCGCACAAAATAACACAGTAATGTAAGTAGGTGAAAGACAGTCACGTGCTACTAGGTTGATCAAAATATTTAATAAATTCTGTCTGTCACAACAAAACACAATAATTCTATTACATGTAATGAAAGCCTCATCTCTACAATATAAGTATCAAAATGGAATACCTTTGACCCTGTCAGTTGGTTCTTTGATTATCTATGCAAATGAGATACATTATGGCTATTGTAGGCTAAAATATCAAATTCAAATACTCACTCTGAATACCTTTGGCCTTCTTGGCACTATCAAGTTGAATTTTCAAATGAAATTGATACTAGTATTATATCTTCTTGGCTCTATCATTCAAATGTTCAAATTGAATTGCCTACTCAGCTGTAAAATTCAAATATGCAACATAGATCATCCAGTCTGGTTGTAAAATGTTAACATTAAAAAAAAATATATATACTCTTTCTTTTGATCAATGCTATTGCAAGTGACGATACAAGCATGTGAAATTCGGATCATTTAAATATTCAAATGACACACATAAGGCCTTCTTGGGCCAATATTTTCAACTCGAACTGGATGTAATTGATACCCCCACCTAAAACTTAGCAAGTTAGCTCAATTCATGATATTCTTGTACGCCTTTTGTTGAAAAAAAAGTACAATGTAACAAAAGTTGTTACCATAGCAAGATTACTCAACAGTGAGATCAGTGTGCGACTCATTTTAAGATTACACTGGTTACATGAGCGAAACCTCAAGTCAAATGCTAGAAAACTGAGGGAGCTCACCCAATTCACAGTATTTTTTGTTTGATTTTCATTTTAAAAGATGGTTGCCATTACATTAGCACTCTGTGCAATATTTCAGGCCAGATGCTCAGAAACTGAGGGAGATTGCATAATCAACTGTTGTGTAAGTTTTTAATTTGAAAATGTCACTGCCATGATAATACTTTCTTTGACCGATACAAAAGATGACATTTGCACATTAGCGCCCTACAGTGGTCACGTGCCAAATTTCAAGTCAAATGCCTAAAACATGAGGGAGTTATGAGTCAATCACAATATCTTCGATTGCTTTGTATTAAAAAAAAATAAGTTAGCATGGCAACGCATTGTTTAACATTGACGAGAAAAGTGTTTTGCACATCTAGAATTTATCTTGTCACAATATATAGGTGTCATATCTCAAGGTTATTGCTAAAAATTGAGAGAGTAAGCTCAATCCACTTGTAGTTTATACGATTCTCATTACAAAATACCATTAACTTGACAACATACTATTTGACAATGACGAAAAATAAAATTTGCACAGGTACATAATACAGTGGTCACATGTGCCAAATTTAAAGTCAAATGCTCAAAATCTGAGGAAGTTAGCTGAATCCACATTGTACTTGTGGATGATTTGTATGAAGATGCTGTTGCCATGGAAACGGATTTATGACCCCCACAAAAAGTGTCTTGCACGATAACATATTATCATAGTGACCATACGTATCAAATTCAAATTTAAATGCTAAAAAAAAAAGAAACTAAGAGAGCAGCGTGATCCACACAATTTTGTATGATTTGTTTAAAAACTGCAATTGCCATGGCAACAGATTTCTGGACAATCGAATTTCAACAGAATTGATTTAAAACTGAGTAGCTTGATCCACATTCTGTATTTGTAATCTTTATGAAAATTTGATGTTACCATGGTAATGCATTACTCCATACTGACACATGTAAACTAGGACATGTAAAAATTACAAGGTCGTTGTTCAATGTCCCCTGGACTAAAGGTAATCACCTCCTCATCAAAAACTGTCATCGACTAATGGAGAGTACTGCTTCATCAACTGTATATCATCAGTCTCTATCTCGGTTCCTCCATAGAACTGGACTTGGTGTATCTTCACAGTTTCATTGTCACAATGATGATTCTTCAAGTGTCTTCTAAAACCATTGAACGAATCAAATTATGTTCGTACACAGGCCCCCTGGGCGCAATTTATTGTTTGTCCATCACTCAGTCCATGTTCGTATGGCAAACAGTGAAAAAAAAGCAGTTTCAGTGGGAACTCCTAAAGAATGCATCACTTCATTATCTATTTGAAAGTTTAGATCTCGGTTCACGAACTCGGGGTAATTCCAAATGTCCAAAGGTTGATGAGAGGTTTTGCATACCGTAGACAAAACACATTTTAATGTGCTTTGAACAATGTGTCGAAGGCACTCTGAATGATATCACCAGGGCAGGGTAGTACCAAGTGGTCAACAATGAAGTAATATTGGTACACATGTATGTTATCCTTCTGACGTCCTCTGTCAAGCAAGCTGCATCTTCTGATCTTCAAGCAAGCAAGCTGCATCAAGAGCTGCATCTTCTTCTGCTTTCCCTCGTCAAGTGGTGATCAAAACTAGCATCAGGCTGAAAATTTAAGGAAACAATGAAAAACAAACAGACATTGTATGAATCTATTACGAATAAAAACTAGACAAATTTGACTGTGACCCTTATTTCGATTCCATAATGCAATTTGATAGACTCAGTCATACATAGGCTTAACACATTTTATTCACATTTATGATTATTTTAACAGATTTCAAGCTATCACACACACGGAGGGATGGACTACTCAAAACCATAACAATTCAGGCACCACTTCTTGGCAGAGGATAATAAATGGATCTAATTCCATTTTACTTAAAGATCACTATAATTTCACAATTAAAACTCACTTATACCTATTTTTTCTTAAAGAAGCTTTGAAATTTATCACTTTTCTCTTATTCGTGACTGATCAAAAAGCAACTTCAAAATTTTAGCCTAAATATGGGGAAGACAATCTTTAAACTTTAAGGATCGACTTTGAAGCATTCACGGGTAAAGTTCTCGTCGACATCAGGACATAACCCTGACAAAGGCAAGTGCGCAAAAATATTCACAACATCCAAAAAAAAAAAGTTAACCTGTGAAACATTGAAAAGCAAGTGATCTTAATAAAGTACATAGTCCAACAACACCAAAAAAAAAAAACCCCAGAAAATTTCCCTTGACCTCTAATTTCTTTTCTAATACAAAAACAGATCATAGAAAGTAGAAAATGCAAAATCAATTAAACTCGTAAAAATCAATTTCATTTTCAGAATACCAAAGTACTGTGAGTTCTAATTGCCTGTCCAAAATGACTCATAAAGGCTTGTTCAGATATGATGAGTCAAACTCCGGCAACATTTTAGTGCACAAATCAATGCGATATGAGATGGTAAAAAACAAACAAATAAACAGATCAAAATGCAACAAAACAAAACACTGAGGCAAGAGGAATATATTTTGCCACACAGTGGCAAGAAGTTATGGTGCAATCAAGCTCAAAAGTAAGTGAAGATACAATGTCATGAGTTTATCTTTATCTTATTTTTTTTTTTAGTCATGTGCATTCATTAACATAATGAAAGTGGCGTGGTTCGGCACACCATATCTGAACACTAAAAATGTCAGGGGGTTTGTCGCATCATATTTGAACAAACCTTATAGTCATGTAGACTTACCTTTTGAAATCGGATAAGGTAGTCTATAGCCAAAGCCATGTGCAGCAATCTTGCACAATCCTTGCGCCCTGGTTCACAGGTGGAAGCAGAAAGAGTACAAGAAGGATTTGCAGGTTACTTACATTCTATGCTGTGTTGTAAGAAATGCATGTTATATACAATATATTCTACGACTCATTAACAAAGTATCCAGGTATCAACAGAAATTATCAGTGAATTGCACTGCATAATCAGGGAGCATTAAGTAAAACATATGATCCTTCATGTAGGATGAACCCATGGGTTGTTGTGTGATTTCTTCAAAAAAAAAACAAGAAACAAAAACTCTTCTTTATTTCATCAGCATCTCCAAAATAACAAAATTACATTACATATTGATTTGTGACTGTGAACTTTTATATTACAATTGAGTTTGGTGAAATCCATTCATCTGCCTTCGAAAAATCAAAGTCACAAGATATTTCCTGCATTTTTTTTTCATAATGAAGGGCTCCTGACCCTTGATTATTGACCTCATGACCCTCATCGACTCCAGGGAAACGTTTGATAAAATGTATTGTCAGATGCAAAGATTTCAGCTACTTATAACAGTTGTCACCAATGACAAGTTTTGTGGAACGCCCCCTGGATTTACATAGCCTTACCAAGTTTCATTCACAGATGATTGTTTTCAACTTGCGGCATGATACACAAGAAACGATATTGGATGGATAGACATCTAGAACATAAAAAAGGGGCTTTCAAAACCTGTAGTATTGTGCATACCCTGACTGCTACCAGGTATGGTGGTACACTATTTGATGATTGCTCCAAGTCTCATGAATCCACATCAGTTTTCCGCATGTGTTCTCCCAGCAAACTCAACAGCTTGACTGTGGTTTCTGAAGGCTTTCCTCTTGCTAGCTTGACAAGACCTTCCACCAAAAACTGGCTACTGCTCAAAAAAGCTTGGCATCGTTGCTTGGGAGAAGGAGTGAGAAGTACTGTTCAACCTGCAAGTGTAAGGACCATGAACATACATAATTATCAAGTGGCTACAAGTCCTCAAACTGTCAAACTGGTGCGCAAGGTGTGATGCACTGGCTTAGGATTCAAAGTACTGAACATCTACATAACTGCACTAGTGTATTTACTGTATACAAGTGCATGAAACAGATTTATCTTGTGTGCATGAAAGATTTGATCAGAACTGCAGAAAACAAAGGGTTTTGTTCAGGTGGCTTCAGATTAATTGAGTCGGTGATTCTATTATATACCTAATTGAGATATGCTCATAATTTCAAGTTCGTTTTAATTAGCCACGGGGGGGGGGGGGGGGCAATAATATCCTGCTTCCAGGTATTCATCATCTTTAGGCAGTGTACATTTATGCAAATATTATTTGAGAAATGGAAAAATCAAATGCCATTTTGCAATTGATCTACTCTCATTTTCAAGGTTTTTTAGATAGATAATAAAAGGTCTTTTTGCAATTCTGTCATTTTCAAGATTCTCAAGTGCACTAATGCCAATATCATTAAGTGTGGCAATAACATAAGTATGGGAAAGAGGCATATTACAGAAGGGATTTTTTTTTTTCCAAGAGATTATTTCAACAAATACTACCATCAAAGTAGACGTACATTCCCTCACCTGAATCATGAAAAAAGCGATGATACATGTATTCCATTTTGACTCATTTGTGAAATTTAGGATCAGTTCTCAGACAGAGAACTGCCAGTTATTAATATGGGCTGTGATTCTGTTTCTCGCTACCCTTGAACTCGCACCTTACAATTAGATCTAGAGTCTAGAGTCTTAACATGCATGGACTCGGTGGAAATACCGGTTTTACATGCATGTGACGTCATCAACTTTATAAGAGCATATTCTTATATAATGTAAATTTGTAAGCGGTTAGCAAACTCATAAATAGTAGTAGGTACTACTCATATTAGAAACTAGTTAGTAGATTCTAACGTAAGATCCACGCGCAAACACTAGCGTCCTATATAGGCCCCTACGTTCCTACGTGTAGTTACTGAAAACATCACGTAACCTGTTGTGATAAACAAAAATCGGGTCGGGAGAACCCCCCACCCAGCCCCTTTAATCGGGTATTTACGCTCTTTTTAGAGCGATATTTGCTACTAGTACCTAGTACTAATTTAAACCTAACAGTTTGGACCTAGAACAGTTACAGTAGGCCCTACAAAAAATATAGTAGGCCTAGGGGTCTACCAGTATACCTACGAACATGTACAAACCTACGAACATGTACACACAAACATTGTTCGAACTTCGTCTTCGTGCACGTCAGTAGCGGGTAATGATTTGCGCGCTAACAAAGATCCGCATCAGAGCCTCAGAGGTAAGAAAACTACATCAATAACAATACAAAATGCCACGGAACCTTTTATATTTAAAATTTGATGATATTTTCAAAATGCAATTATTGGACAAAGGAACCCTCAGCGAAATTCGGACTCAATGCCCCGCTGCAGTGCGTTGGTGTTATGGCCTATTATGTATGGCAAACACTATAGGCTACATGTACTTCGTATGCTGCGCTACAGCTGTACATAGTATACTATAGTATTATGTGCGTGCAAAGACAAAGTTGCCTATATGCGATGAAATCCGTGAAAATCATGCACATCGTTTATGATAGAAAATAACTGGTACAGGAAATAATTACCTTAAAAGATACTTATCCCCGCTGACAGACTTAGCAAAGTCACCATCATAGATTCAATGTCATTTTTAGCCCCAGACGACATCGAAAACCTGACTATCGCGATGACAGACGTTGACGACTCCGCGCCACAGCAACAAATTTCAGGCATTGGCATGTGTAACCAATAAGATCATCGGACTGCGAACACGTGACTTTCTCTGGTGGACAACTAACACCGATACGGTGTTATTAGTGAAAATCCCCTTTTCATGACAAAACTATAACACCACTTGGGTGTCATTTTAACACCGAGAATCTAACACCCAATGAATGAGAGAATGTTGGTGTTAAATTAACACCGAAGGGTGTCAAATTGTGTCAATTTAACACCAAATTTAACACCCACAGTTTGACACCCGGTTGGTGTTACACTTTTAACACCGCATTTTTTGCAGTGCATATTTGTAATTCACAAGTAGATGGCGCTGTTCATCCTGTCAGTCTCGTGTGCCTTCTTTGCCTAGTGTCCGTCTCGTGGGCTTTCTTTGCCTAGTGTCGGTCTCGTGAACCTTCTTTGCCTAGTGTCGGTCTCGTGGGCTTTCATTGCTTAGTGTCAGTCTCACGAGCCTTTTGTGCCTAGTGTCGAACCCATGGGCTGTATGACCAGGGAGGTGGAAGATGGTATGACTCGTGAGCCGTATAACTCATGGGCTGTATGACTCATGGACCTATTTTTGATGTCGGGCTCATGGACCGTATGTCGAGGTTCGAAACCGTAACTTTGGCTTAAACCATAACTCGCCGCCTACGCTACCATGCAGAAATAAAACATCTGCCAGTGCGTAAGCAGCACATTCGTGTATGCATGTTGAAGAGCTTACACGGCAAGTTACGAAATAAACCAAGTTATGGTTTAAGGGCGCGACAACCGTATGACTAGTGGGTGTCGGTCTCGTGGGATGACCCCGCTAAAAAGAGTTAACTGGTATGCTATTTAGTGTGCCGGTCCGTTACCATGTTTTAAAAGTAGAATCAATTATTCTATATGTCACTTCTGTCCAGCCGATTTCAATTGATATTAAATACTATAGGTGACAATGCACCTCAAAACAAACAAAAAGTCGCCAGACATGATTTTTTAGTTAAGACTATATTCTGAAAGAGCAGACTTTAAGCTTTAAAATGATGTATAACTCAAATCAAATGGACTCTCCTAACCTATCTAAATGTTGGAAAGAGAGCACAAACTCAGGAAAAGCGTGAACTGAGAAAAGAGGCTCTGAAGTACAGTGTCTATTCAAGCGCTTAATCTTTACCAAACAGTACTGGCTGTGTGATGAATGGGACAAAAAACAGGAAGTAAACCACCAGAGTAACAACAATGAAGGGATTATCAGATTAAACTGAAATTAAGCATGCCTCATCAACACATTCTGTCCATAATCAATGCCAACTTTCAAAGCAGTAGCACTATCCTTTCAAAAGTTATTAGAGTTGTAAGTGAAGAGTGTGGACAAGGTTTTTTTCAGAAATGAAAAAGGGATTCAAGACACACCTAATCACACTATTCTACCAAAAATGTTCGAGATAAACTGCTAAAAAACACACTTTCCTGCCCGTTTTATGGTACCAAAATTTAGCATAATGTAAAAGAAGACCTGCTCTTTCAGAAAATATGAAAAAGTCAAGTTCGGCTAGGTTGACCCATTTCACTTATTTTCAGTCCTCACGCAAAATCAGTGTGTGCGACTTTATGTTCGTTTTGAGGTGCACGGTCACATAGGTTTTCCCATTTATTTTCAACCTTTTTTTCATTCAATTTCAAAAATTTTTACTTCAATTTCGTCCCAGGATGTCGGAAATAGACCAATTTTACTTTCAAATTCGTCTTTTGTCGTTCAATTTCAAATAAAGTCCATTCAATTTAGTCATTTGGCATACATTTTCGTCATTTACAGTTCGAATTCGTCAGTCTCACTCCCAGCACTCAAAACAGCATAATCGATTTCGTCTTTTGTCAATCATTTTCGTTAATTTTTCATTCATATTCGTCTCATATCTCTATCCGGTGTGATTTTCCATTCATGCATGTATTTTTTTTTTCTGTAACCGTTCACATTTTACATTCAGGAGTTAACATACACACAAGTGCCCCCCCCCCCACACACACACAGAACCACAGATACAGACACACAAACACAAGCAAACCGAGTACACACTGATACAACCAGACGTACTGTCTCGGAAACGAAAACACTGACAAACGATTTCTAGGCAAACATGATTAAAGACAAAATCTAAGTGTAGAATTGTAGCCTGTTCAATGTCAAAGAATGCATAACATAATTATGTTTGCTGCTTTCCAGGGTACAAATATAGGTTTTCCCATCCATTTTCGCATTTCAAAGATGTATTATTCAATTTCGTCCCGAAAGCACGCGGAACGCAAATCCTAACTTCAATTTCGTCAATTGTCATTGTAATTCGTTTCTCGTCAAACATTTTCGAAGACATAGCATTCAGAATCGTCAATTGTCATTCAAATTCATCCCTCCCGCTGACGGATTGCAGAATGTGAAGATCAAATTCGTTTTTGTTCACACAATTTCATTAATTTTTCATTCAAATTAGTCAGATGTTGTTGATTCTTTATTTTGATGGTGAACTAACTTAAAGCCGACATATTACTTTCTCTCGTAAATTGTATCGTTACACATTATTCCCCGACCATTTGCTTAGACAATACACACGAAAAACATGACTGCCAACCAAAATTGATTGAAGGATAAACGAAAGTCAAAAGTAATAACCCAGGACAGTATGTCAGTGTCATCTTTTGAACTTTAACTCGTAATGTTCAGGTTTAGCATCAGAATGCATGATACAAACTTTAATATAGGTTTTCCCATTCATTTTCAAACCTTCAATTTCACAAATGTTTACTTCAATTTCGTCGCTGGATGTCGGTAATAGGCCAATCTTACTTTCAAATTCGCCTTTCATCGTTCATTTTCAACTAAAATCCATTCAACTTCGTCATTTGGCATACATTTTCGACATTTACCGTTCAAACGCGTCTGTCTCACTCCCAGCACTCAAAACAGCAGGATCGATTTCGTCTTTTGTCAATCATTTGTTTTGCACTTAATTTTTTTTTTTGAAGGAGCAATCACGACTTGTATTGGCTTGTTATGATTTTTGTTTCACTGCAAGCAGAAGCCTGTATCAAGAATATACGGCACTGCAATAATCCGTGCTACCTAACAATTATCACATACTTGTGTGTGTGCGTGTGTGTGTGCGTGGGGGGGGGGGGTATGCATCTTACAAGCACTTTTTTCAGCATTATTCCCATTTTCAGCATTTCCGTATACTTAAGATATTCTGTAAACTTATCCTTTATTAAGTTTTGTTATGAAAGTTACTTATCTAATTTTTGTAAAATATCTATAATATGTTTCTCTTGAAAATGGAAAAAAGTGATTGAATGAATGAATAAATCAATAAATAAATAGATTAGTTTGCTATGTATTGTATTGTGCAACAATCGAAATGTCGAACGAAAAGCCAATAACAGTAACAAACGGATTATAAATATGTGCATGTATCTATTATGTAAAAAATACATATAATGGACGGTATGCAATGATTCAAATGTGCAAGTTCCCATTCATGAGGATTCGTTTATAAAGCAATACTTCGTTTTAATATGTGCTCTATTGTTTTTGTCTGTATAATATCATAAATAGTTACCTACTTACATTCCATCTTTCCACGTTGATATGTGTATCAAAAATGTCGTTTTGATTGATTGATTTTCTTTTAACTGTTTTGGGAACGGCAGTTAGATGCAGAGGAGAAGGTCAAGGTAAAAGGGATCACTGTCTTTTCACATGGACTGTGTAATGGCACCACATTTACACTGTCCTACTCAAGCAACTCGGCCAGAATTCTCCACACTCTGAAATCATCATGTAGCCATGACCGTGCAAAGGTTTGAAAGCTATATACTTTCTTCCAAAAGGCGGAAAAATGATGGATTTAGCGTGGGGCTTACACCGAAACAAGCTTGCTTTTTATGTAGGTATACTTCTCCTTGTACTATAGGTGTTTCAAAAAAACATTTCCCACTTTTGATTCTTAATAATTCAAAAACTATATCACTGTCATTGATATGAGTGATAGCTGAATTGTGTACAATTTCATTGGAGGTGGTTTAGATATGAAAGCATAAATCAGTTTCATGAAATCCGTGTTTAATTTCACAGTTAGGTTCCAGATTTTGCTCTATTTTCAACCCTCTGTACAAAACTTTCACTTTGCTCAGGGGTCAATGGGTGTGTATGGGAGTGTGTGGTTTACACGCCTGACAATGGTCCTGAACAATGGCCAGGGTTTGAATGCTTCATTATCTATTCATGAGAACTTCCACTATCACAACTAGTCTTTATTCAGCCTCTGACAGTATCTGTGTAAAGTCAAACGCCTGCCGATACCGTCGTTGAGTCGCGACATTGCTCTCCCTACTTCTGAAAAATGAAATTACAATGAATACCTGCTGTAAACATGGTGACAGGAAGCAATTCATTTGTGTATATGGAGCCTTGAATAAATCTACTACGAAACAAATCGCCTCAATGAAAAAATGCTGCTGAACTCTTTACCAAAAACGATCTCTTTTTATCGAAAAAGCGACAAATTTGTCAGACTATTAGTAGACAGTTGTATTAAAAAAACAACTTTAGATCATTCATGCTTATTTATATCCCAAATTTAGTGATATGTGAAGCAAAAATTGTAAATGATTGCAGCTGGAATGAAATGTAGTGTTTGCAAGCACATGGAAACATGTACTTACTTTTTCCATGTGCAAGCATTTTACCCTTTACCGTGCATGAATTCAGACTAGCAGTGCCCAAGGCAATCCATATGAATTGTTGATTAAGCATTCATGTGCCTGGGAGCGCGAAACTGACACCTAGTCATACACATCATTGGTTCCTGTGCAAAGTTCAATTTTTGTGACCAAAATCTGAAACCATACTTCAAAATCAATCTTAGATTTCAAGAAATTGATTTAAGCTTTCACATTCAAATTACCTCCAACAAAATTGTACACTATTCAGCTATTACTCATATCGATGGCAGTTTTATCGGATGAATAGTTTTTGAACTATTAATGATCAAAAGTGGGATTTTTTTGAAACACCTAGTACATCCTGATTTCGACTAGTTATATAAATTAGAATTACTATGTATGTTATGTTTACAATTATATTAATTTGTTTGTTTATTGTTGACAAGGTACAAGAATTAGTGTTACTATCTTTGATGTATACCATTGATATATGAGAAACATGAAACAAATTGAATTTACTTATATAGTATTTGCCTGTTATTCACGTATACCATGATAGATCCTTGATGGCGTTGATTATAATGCAGGTATATGAAGTTTTTGTTCGGACAGTTTCGAAAAAAAAGCAAAAAAAAAAAACATACCTTGCTGATCAGCTGTCACATTGTTCTGTTTAGTTTTTAATGACGGGACGTGATATTCTCTTGGTGGCAAAATATAGATCTTTATCTGAAGATAATACATAACATATTCCTGGGAGAAAAATCCACGTGGACAACTGAGCGATTCACAACGTAGAGAGATCTGGGAGAGTGTGAGAACTAGGGCGAAAGAGATAAATATAGGAGAAAATGAAATGATATTCGCATGGCTAGGAATTTTTTCTCCCATATCATTTCCATTTTCATCCATAGGTCTTCGTGGTTCCTGATGGAAGTGAGAAGGATTGTTTGTTTCCTTACGTATTTGATCTCCGGTTTCTCTTCATATCTTTGAGACTCACCAAAAGTTGTGATCATTTGACGTTTCGACCATTAAGAGGTAATGGAGAAATATAAACCTATACAATTTTGCTCGCTGGAGATCTTAAAAACTCCGCTAAAGAGGTTGTTGATGTCATACCGAATCCAAGCTGTTTAAAATCATTTCTTCCTTGATTATATTTTGTAGACGCACCCGTTTTTCAGTTATGTAAGTCGATTTTAAGTTCGAATTTGACCCCTGACATCCATCCATGTCAAGCTGCTGCTTATGGTCGCTGTCTCCTGGTCTTCTGTTATTACAATACCAAAAAATGCATAATCCTTAACTGAATTCATTTAAATCCCCCTTTTTAATTTTTTTCCTAAATTTCGTTTAATGTAATGACATGACATATTTTGTATGAATAATTAGTCATCACTTAGTTAATTCATAATGGTTATTTTCATGATTTTCCTCTGAACAATGTTTGTATGATATTATGATATGCGTCTTATACATAATGATAAATAATACATTACATTTGTAATGCGCTTAATACAATGTTTCTACATTGAATATTATCATGTTCATAATGTGTGCATGTATATTTCGCATTATTTTGCAGACAGGATGCTAAGCTTATGCGTCATGTAATATTATTTTCTAAATGTATGTATTCTCTTGTTATGACTGTGTGATATGAAAAAGGCAGAAATTCAGATTTTATATAGAAATGTATGATATGATTTATAATATGTCAATGTGAGTATGGTGAGCATGAAGTGGAGTTTTATTTCATAAAATAGAAAATATGGAATGGATTTTCATCGATTCTCCTTAAGTGCAAGGAAATGTCCCGTAAAAAATAAAAGATCGGAAATATATTATGACATCCTGCAATCCTCTATTATGCCGGAAATCCTTCTCTCTCTTTCTCTCTTTCTTTTGTATCATCATCAACAGCTGCAAAGCAGAACAAACAACCAACTGTATTCGGTAAGTATCGAGTACGATGACGGGTTTTGGTGGAGGCATGAACACTGCATGTAGGCCAAATGCTGCTTTTACATCGTATTTTTCTTTGTTCCAGTCCTCGCTACGAACTGCCTCCACGTTTGGTTAAGGCTCGTTACTTGCTGGCATGTTTTTTTTTTTTTTTTTTTTTGCGTTTACCCCGTTTTATTTCCACTTATTTTTTTTTTATCAATTAGCAAAAGGAACTGCCGTGATATATATACATATATATTTTTTCTTTTTTTGACAGCTTAAAAATCTGAGAAGGTGTCCACGGAAATCACGGTCCGTGCACGTTTGCACATCACGTTCTCCCACGTTGTCTCACGTTCATCCCGTTTTGTCCATGATGAGGTGACAGTGACTGCCTTGAATATGCATTATTGAATACTGCATGCATGTGCACACACACATGCGAATCAAGTACCAGTACTCATCAATGGAAATAGGCATGCACCTAACAGCCAGCACAACAAATCGGCTTTAAATGACCACAGTGATAAGTTGTCACTGACGACCAAACGTCAAGTTCGTTTATGCCGTTTTGTTTTATCTATAGGTTCTGTAACATTATCCCTCACAAAATCTACCCATAATTACTCTTTAGATCTTTTCTGAAATGATGTTTCCATAACCGCTACCTGTATAAACCGTATATAAATAACATCGACGTTTTTCACTCTTATGGCATGCAAACTTACTATAAACATGGAAAGTATTTGAGAAAAGCAATTCCGTTGCACGCAATACTAAACGTCCAATGCCCATTAGGTCGTCAGCAGCTCTATAATCCCGCCCCCGGCAAACATATAGATTATTTGATTACGATATGTATATGAAAGGGCGCCAGACCTGTTAGTGAGGCAACAAAACACTGGGACAGCCAAAATCCTGAAAAACGTGGTAATTTCTTTGTTTTTCTCTATGACACAAAATGTCTGTGAGAGGGTTTTGAATATAATATGGGTGCATGGTGTGGTGTTCTGTTGCTTGCAGTCATGTTCTAGGTCATTAAGAGCTATATTTGTATGATAAATATCACAGTAATATGGTTGTTGCTGTGGTATCCATGATCTAAAAATAGTTTATTGGAAAAGTTTTGTTTCTTTCCAAGGAAACGACCGAAAAACTTTTAGTGTAAAGTTCTTTGATCTTGCAGCGTGGATATGAAGGTGAAGCATCTCAACAGCAAAATTGTTTTGAGCAGACGTTCATGTCAATATTTATCGTTTCCATGACAACAGCTGAGTGTAGCATATAGGAATAATGAATGCAAATCTCTCCCCCACCCTCTCCATCCCAGGAAGACCACGCACAAGGACTCGTCTATAGCAGCATGGATCAAAGGGAAAGTCACTTTTATTCGGTGGCTGAGACGGAAAATCAATATTTTTGTTGGCTTGTTTGCTTCGTTTATTGTTTCGTCATAACATGTATTCTTCCATTTGATGAAGCAGTAAGAAATGAAAATAAACAGTTGTATCAAATTCTAGTTAGGTTTGTCGTGCTGCGAATAAAAGTCTGCTTTGGAAAAAAAAATGAATTACAAGGAATTTCTTTCCCAAGTTGTAAGACTGTTTAATAATGTAATAAGTTACGTGGTAACTCATTCCTGTTATTTCATATGTGGAAAATTGTGGAAGTACAACACAGATATTCTACACTAGGTCGCAAAAGAATATTTTTATAATTGATCATCCCAAAAGCGCTAGTCTATGCTCGCTGTCAGAGTCATTGAAATGGAATCAGTGGCATCGTGGATCTCATCGACCTCCCGCATGGAGAGCAAAAGCGTTTTTATTTATGGCCGAGAGTAGCCAAAAGGCAGTCAAATCCAGTGAGAAATTCTAGTCAAAAATTTCCATCACAGGCCGGCAGCGGCGGCAAGCAACTATCGGTACGCCTCCAGGACACCACATATATCCCACCGATCACAGCCGATCGCTTGACAGTTTCTTAAAAATCGGTCTGTGATCGGTGGGAGATCGTCAAGTTGTTGATAAGTCATCGTTCGGTCACTGCCCTGCCGGGGGAAGAGTTTCAAGATTCACCGTTTTCGACCAACGGCCGACGGAAAATCGGCAAGGCGTTGCTCGAGCATTGCTGGGGGTTTACGACCCTTCTATCAAAAAAAAAAAAAAAAAAAAAATCGTTGGGCGAATGATGCCTAAACTTGACAGACTGCAAGGGCGGTGGTTTTGATTCATTCAATAGCGCGTCTGCCTCCAGGTCCAAAAGGCCCGGGTTCGATTCTAAGTCTAACTGAGCAATGTTGTGTATACCGTTTCCCATGGTAGAGGCAAAGCACTCATGTCCCTATGTCCCTATTAATGATCGACAGGACATACAATGGAGGTCCCGAGTGTTGCGCGTGAAAACCCCCCTTATATTTTATTCATTCATTTCGACAAGCAGGGTGATTCGAACCCTTTGAAGTGGTGCCTCCTTACATCCAACTGGACCCCATGGATGATCAGCTATTGCAGCTGAATGTTGGCTATCTATGCACCATCTTCTCACATATGGAAAATGAAACAAACAGACAAACAGATTGGTCGCCGCTCTGATTGACAATTATAGCTCCAAATTTAGGAACCACACTCTAAACGCTACAGATACAACCCCCAGCCTTGCTCAGCGGGAGGACGGCACGAGCTGTTGTCCGATATTGACCTTGCACGGCTGATTTTTAGGGTATCGCTCGGTCGCCGCTGAAGAAGAGAAGATTTCCAGTTTCCCCATTTCCTCAAGTTTTGTCCAGATGTCGACCCCATCGCTCGGGCATCGTTGGGACTCTACAACATACACGACATCTCCGAAATTAATTGTACGATGCCTAAATTCTGCGGATGTGCGTCTGTCTACTTTCACAACCCCCAAAATCAGCGTGCTCGGCGGCCCGACGCACTGGGTGCCCATCGGCGGCGACCGGCAGGGTACAGACCGAATCGAGCGTTAGCAGTCGAGTGGTTTTAGGAACAAAAAGAAAAGAAAATTTCATGATGGAATAGTAGTTCAGGGGCGGATCTAGGGAGGACCGCAACCGGCGCACGCCCCCCTTTATTTTTTGTTGAAACAAAAGAAATAAAAAAAAAAAAAATGGGGGGGGGGGAGGGGTGCGTGCGCCCCTCATTTAATTTTGTAAACGCGCCCCCTCTTTACGGAATTCCTGGATTCGCCCCTGTAGTTTAATGTCGTTGCAACACCCCCGTCATCAATCATTCCTCTTTCTTATTGTGAGTTTTATACTCTCCATACACACATGTTTTTGCTGTTCTTATTTCGTTTCTTGCAGAAACAGAATGCATCTATTCAAGAGCAGGTTCTCTGTCGTATATACCCAATTTCCCGCCTCAACCAAATTGTGAGCATTGCGACGTGACCCCGGCCTATTTCGAAATCTGTGATAATGGGAGCGCCTCAATGACTTACGTTTCCTTTAGTGAGCCGCACATGGTTTACGGGTTGCGGATGATGTCTGAAACCATATCATCTGTGTCGATATCCGCCAAGCTCGTCAAAGGGAGTAAAGTCATCAGGAAGACCCTGCGTCCCGCTGACTTTGGCTCAACTGTAAGCACAAGAAAGATGAGTTTGTAACATTCAGAGCACATGGACAGGCATTGTAGCAGTCAGAATACAGACTGAAAAAAATTGAAATTGAAAATATAATTCTCAACCCCCTTTCCAACTCTTCCCTGACTGTAAGAAGATTGCAGAGAGCGATATTCCAAGCAGATAATGGAAGTCAATAATTTGGTATAAAGAAAAAAAAATCAATGTATTCCATTTCTGATACAGGAGTTTACTCTGCCTTGAAATACACAGTATGCTCAAACCTCGACACATTATTAAAGCAAAAAACAACAGCAACAACAATAACAACAACCCACCAACATCAATAAAGCACAGAACAAAAACAAGTCAAAACTCAATAAAATCCAAAATTCTTGAAAAAAGATTGCCAAGCCCATCCCTTTCATTTTGTAAAAATCTGATGCTTGAAACCACGCACACTTACAATGTCTTGCTTGCATTCCTTCATTTTTTTTATCATAACCCAGCAATGGCTACTGTTATAGGAGGAAAGTTTTACTTGTGAAAATCACCGTTCATTAACATAATTTTACACACGTTTCAGCAAACAACAACAATAGCAACAAAACAACCAGGTCTGTGATTTATGATATGCATACAATGAAGTTGTTAAACAATTTCGTTACGACACGTGACACTTGCGAAACCACATCTTCTTTATCCAGTGTCCGGTACTATAATACGCTGAAAAACCTTTAGGTACTATCTTACAAACTTCCATGAGGTGATGTGATGCATTTGACTTTGTTTAATCAAAACCAACTTTGACACGGAGAGAGCAGTGCTTGTTGAATACTCCAAATTCAAATACATACTGGAGAATTGACAGAGAACATTAATCAAAATATATGTCATTTGGCCTGAAAAATCACACAGTTTCCTTCTTTAGTCTTTTATAATCAGCTCGAAAAGAGATAGAGAAGAAAAATCAAATCATATATATTTAATCAAACAAGTGCAGAATTACGTCAGGAACATTGAAAAGGGATTGTGTGTTAAAGTGATCAAAAAGTTTGTAATCGAACGAATGAGATGAAATTGGAAAGATGTATCATAGCTTCATCTTACTTCCAGAAATGCGTACATGAGTTGTATCAGGGAGGTGAACTCCCTGCTTGTCTTCCTTGTACTGTAACATATGAAACTCAAAATGACACGATATAAACGATTTTCATATTTCACTATAAGTCGTATTCATTTTATATTTAATTAACTTACATAAAAATGTGTTTTAGTCTGATCTTTCTTTGATCATGTTGGTGTGAACAACGCGTATTGATAATGTCCTGCCGCCTGCCTCAGTATATAACGTGTTCTCAGGTTGATTATACGATATCCGTATACTACAACAGTACACTTGTCTAACAGGCAGATGTAGGATTTGCATGGCTTGATTTCAGTACAGCCTCGAAACAGATAACCAAATTGGAAGGGATGAAGTGCACACAAAAAAATCCCGAGTGGTTGCGTATTGTGTGTTTGTATGTGTATGGTGCTTGCGCGTGTGTATCTGTGTTCTGTTCATGAAAAATATTTTTTTTTTTTCATGAATGTAACACTGTAGCCAGGTTGGCTACAGTGTCCAATACTTGGTGTCAGTCTATGACCTTACCAGCACCCAGCAAGATGGCCCGAATTGCACTTTCTTAGATTTAAACAAAGAAAATGGATGAAAACGTAAACGGATGTTATAACATTGGTGGAGATGAATATTGGGCTTTTGACTTTTTGCTAGATACCAAGAAACCTCCTAAGAAAAAGTACAGAGCATGCCATTCTCAGAGGAATTCAATGTTTATTTGATGGAAATCGTGTTTTGAATGGCTGAAACATCCAAAAACAAAGTAAAACAAACCAATCCTATTAAAAGGTGGGTCCGACTTTTATCAGATCACTCTGTTTTGGATATCTCAGCCATTTTGAAACTAATTTTCATCATAATAAACGTCCTCTTGGAATTGCATGCTGTCCCACATTTCATAAGATGTTTTTCGTTATCTCACCAAAAACATGTTATAGAAACCTAAAGTAAGGTCTCAAACAAAACCATACGATCGCTCTTACCTCGCGGAGCATTAAAGCAACATCTTATCTAGCCCGACGGGCTCAATTTATCAGATTACCCTCCCAACTCTACAAAATAAAAAACCTCCTCGGACACATCTTTCTTCACGTTGGTAATCTTATAGTGGTAATGGTCAGATGGTAAACGTCCAAGCTACTCTGCATGGTTGCAAATGTTTCTCGCGACTGGTGATTTCGGGGAAAGCACCACATAAATATACTATATCATTATAACTATATGTATAAAATGTACATCATGTAATGTATGATATACGCGTGCATGTTTCATTTACGCAGTTTAATTTGACGAAGGGCCACTTCCTAAGACGCTACCACATCATACACCCACCCCAGAAGATCAGCGGTCTCTTCTTTAGCGATATTCAGCAGAGGTCTTTGTACACTGAGCTGAGCTGCCTGTATCTTAGAGTGCAGGGTCACCCAATCGTCAAGCAACTTGGTTTGTTGTTTACAGACGCCGTTTTGTTTGTTTGTTTGTTTGTTTTGTACTAAGTTTATCTTTGGGAACAGTGATTAAAAAAATCAAGATTTGGCATTTAAGATGCATATGTGCAGGTCTGTTGTACCACAAAACATCCTATCATATACAATTCTTCACGATAAAGCCTAAAATATGAGGAGATATCAGTATTTCTTTCAATAAAAGCCTAACTGTAGACGGTTTAGTCTGGAAATATTTTTATTACAAATATTGTTCAAATTTTGTGTATGAAACAATACTTAGCATCGAATAGACTGATTCAAATTTTTACAGTGCTTATTTTCATCCCTAACTCACATTTTAGAACTATTCTAAAGCACTATAATGCTGGGTTTGGTTTCATGTGCAATGGTTTATCATGCCTTTAAGGAACCAGTGAACAGCATGTAGGTTATAAAAGTCGAGGCCAGTCCTTTCGAACAATAAATTACTTAAGGTATTTGCAATGTTTGTAGATGTATATTGTTAAAATGATACTGCTGAAATTTGTGTAGGGCGTATACAGGATGTCATTCATGTCCAGGTTACGTTAAGCAAATCAGCGGCTTCATCGAGACGCTGCATGCATGTTAAGTATTATACGACAGCCTGTGCTTTTGTTTTGATGGGCTTTATTATGTTTAAGTTTTAATCATATTTTCCATTTCCCGTGATATGCAGATCCAGCTGTACAAGGCATTCCCGAATGTGATAACTACGCCATCAGTCGGTTAGGAATGACCAGTAAAATAATACGTAACAAAAACATCGAAGCTTCGTCATCATCTCTGAGGTCGGCCCCCTCTCACGCCCGGTTAAGCCACCACATGTGCTGGTTTCCCCACACGAATGACTGGCTCCCATGGCTGCAGGTATACGGGAGCCCCCCGTGCACATTCCTATCAACTTAATGATCAAATTATATGAAGTCTGCAATTTACCTTTGATCTGCTTTCAAATGGGTATACTTGCTATCAATCAAACATTGCCTTCCTGCCAATGAATAGCAAATGGCTTACAGGACAAAAGCAGACAATTAAAGGTATGATTTTCCACTTACAGATGAAACAAAAAACTCAGCTTTACATATAGTGCTTAAAAATAGTTCTAAAATGTGAGTTAGTGTTAGGAAAAAAAGTAAGAATGTTATGTTATTCAGTATGATCATTATTAGGTATTGTTAAATATATACAATCTGAACAATAGTTATAAACAAATTGTTTCTCAAATAACCCGTCTCACAGTTATGGTTAATTGAGAAAAACAGTAATATCTCTTTATGTTTTAGACTGTATTGCAAAATCTTTCCATCGTATGACGTTTTGTGATACAACTGATTTACACATATGCATCAAATGTGATAACTCGAACATATTTAATCACTGCTTCCAATGATAAGCAGCATATAGCTTTAAACGTCTGAGAAATGATAACTTGGTACATCAACATTTTGCATGAGATGCCGATTAGTTAGGGCATTTTAGAAAATTTCTGGACCATCTGTGAAAAAATTGCTTACCAATAGCTTTCTTCACCAATGTGTTCACTAAGGTGTCTACTAACACCTCTCAATTAGTTCCATCCCAAATCCTTGTGGAAAATTCTGGGGAGCCAATCAAAATCGAGCACCCGGAGGGGGGCGGGGCAGAAATGGAAAAATATATATTTTTTCCAATATAAGCGAGTGAGATGTCTAATTAGGGGTTTCTGGGGGTGCAGAATCGATTCCCACAATTAGTTTTGAGTACAAACAACTCTCTGACCGTGAAATAGGCCACGCCTCCTTTTTGCCCCCGCCGAAATATACGTAAATATTGGTATTTTTATACTTATCTCATTAGGTTTATATAATGGGTTTTAAGGGTGCACAGAAAACACTTGTGTGCGATGGGAAGTAGTCGTTACCATTTCTCTTATATCCATAACACCAAGTATAATCATATTATTGCTGTGTATACTTATTAAATGTTTGATTCTCAATAGTTTTGAACCAACATCCTCGTGGAAAAAACAACAACAACAACAACTGTGGAGCCAGTTAAATCTACGCAACAGAATGGGAGGGGTTGTCAAACAATGGGAAGATTTTTTTGTTTGGTTTTTTGCCAGTATTATCGTGTGAGATGTCCAATTAGGGGTTTCTGGGGGTACTGAATGGATTCGAAACATTAGTTTTGAGATAAAACTACTACCTGATCATTCAAATAGGCCACACCTACTTTTTGCACCCGCCGAATCATGTACTATTGGTATTTTAATTTATACGCATCTCGGTGGGTTTATGTAGTGAGTTGGTTAGAATGCTGCATTGAGTTCTATCATCACTTAATTTGAGCTACACCTCCTCTAAAAACAGTTGGCAAAACACTGAAACATAAGTGTGCAAAATAACAAAAGTAGTCGTTCCCTCTTCTTTTACTTCCATTATGCCCATTTAAATCCAACAGATATGTATCTCAATATTGAAACCTTGGTACATTATCCTACTCACAGACATCTCCCTCACTGCTCCCATCAGCTGTTTGGTCGATGTTCTGGCAACAGCTACCATGACATTTGCCGCAAAAAGAAATACACTTGACTCCTTACTTTTTATTATACAACTTGCTTTTTACAACTGAGGGCCGGCGACTGTGTGCTACAATCCCCCTCACAGTTACAGCTGACAAACTTCAGAAAGTAGTCCTTTGCGATGGGTCTGTTGAAGGGACCGGTGTGTAACCTTGGTCCTCAAGCTTCCATCCATACTCCAAGACATCCAATGATGGAGTTTGCAACATTAGCCAATCTCTGGTTTGGAGATAAGTTTGTAGAGAATGCTGCTCTGCAGCTTATGTTGTCGGGGACATGTAATTTCTCAGTTTTGATGCTCCCAGCAGCAGCCCGCTTGCTGGAGACGTCAAATCTCAAGTCTCCAAAGTCTGTCATTGGGTGGTATTCCATGGAACATGAGCTTGAATAATTCACAGCTGACTTTAATGATATCATCTTTCTTGCCTCGGATGTCCAGAGACGCATCCATGGCCTGTTTCGCCTTGTCAGTCTCGCAGAGCTTGTTTACCAAAGTTGATTTGCTGAACCCAGAAATTGCTGACACTGTATCGCAGCCGGAAAAGCTGTGCAAGAATTCAAGATCAAACACTTCCGGTATCTCTCTGGGAGGGCCTCCCTTATCTTTGGGATTATAATCATAAGATGTTTCCTTGGCGCTTGTGAGGAAGATAGAGTGAATCAGCAAAAAGATGATGTCGGTGTCCCCAGCCCTCACCTCAACAGTAGAATCTTTTGCCTCATCTAGAGCTGCCCGGACTATAGCAGTGTCTGTATCATCATGGTATTGCTGTACACTGATCCCATTTCTACTGAATGTCTCAGCAAGCAGCAGAATAAAATGGGCCTTGTTGCTCTTGCTTTTCTCTTGGAACGAGGCTTTTGATGTCTGGGCGAATCAGAATGTCACATCAAGCATTCTTTGTTCGTCTCCGGTGATCAAGGCCCTTAGTAGTGCTGCCGTATCCGTCAGAGACCACATTGATTTGGAGAAACTGGCTCCCCATGGACTTAAAAAATAGAGGTATCTCTTGGCAATGCCCTTAGCAGGTGAGGTTAGCTTCCCATTTGACGTTTCGGAAGAGCCATCCACCATCCGTCACCAGACTCGTGCAGGGGTTTATTCTACGGGTTCCACAGAAGTCTTGCTAGGGTGCATGGTTTCCATACACAGTGAATTTGGTAAGCTCTTACCAAATTCACTTTGTATGGAAACCATGCAGTCAGTTTCTCAGACCATGAGCGGTCAGGTACATGGACTAAAATCACGATAGAAACCACACTCATGGGTGAGGCCAAATCCTCAAACAGTCTTAACAGAGGACGCTTCCGGAATGAATCTCCTCACAGGTGTTGGGTTAAGACGCTACACCACTTCTCATGCATTCACCAGGAACTTGAACAAGGTATGAACAAGCGTGAGGTACCTGACCACACGCACGTCACAAGAGTCCAGATGAAGAATGACGAAGATGCTGTCAACGCCATTTTCGGATGGTTGGAGGAGATCGACCTCTTCGATGCAACATGGGACAAGAAGACCCTAGTATCCTTTATAACAGGATTCAGCAGCACTCCAGAGGACCCAGTCAACGCTGATCAGGCAGAGGAGGTTGGCAGAGCCATGCTGGCCAAGATGAATGGACGAACGTTTCTGGATTCAATTGAAACTAAAGCAAAAGGTGAAGTCATTAGAGAGCCTTAGAAGTGGACCCAAAGTCAATGGAAAGAAGCTGGTTATTGACTCACTCAAGCTCTTCAACCGTCTAATCATCATCAGTTTGCGTGAAGTCAAGACCGAAGGTCTGTGATCTGAGTTGACGCCAACACCAATGTCTCTATTTGACAAAGACTAGAAGTTGCGAAATCCAGACAAGGCTGCCCAAGCAAGATTTCTGAAAGCATTTGTGGAAAGCGTTGAACGAACCCCCTGCATGAGTCTGTTTATTGATGGTGGATGACTATACTGCACAACGTCAAGCGGGAGGCTGACCTATCCTGGAAGGGCATTTCCGAGAGCTACCTTCAGTTTTTGAAGTCCATGGGGAGCCAGTTTCTCCAAATCACTGTAGTCTTTGGTAGATACGGCAGCTCTGCTAAGGACAATGATCACCTGAGACGAACGAAGAATGCACGATGTGACATTCCCTTTCGCCCAGACATCAAAGCCTCGTTCCAAGAGAAAAGTTCATCCACAACAAGAGCAACAAGCCCCGGCTCATTCTGCTGCTTGCTGAGAAATTCAGTAGAAATGGGATCAGTGTACGGCAATGCCACGATGATGCAGACACTGCTATAGTCCGGGCATATATCTAGATTAGGCAAAATATTCTCCTGTTGAGGTAAGGGCGGAGGACACCGATATCATGGTTTTGCTGATTCACCCCATCTTCCTCACAAGAGCAAAAGAAACATCTTGTAGTATCGCAAAGATCAGGGAGGCCCTCCCAGAGAGATACCGAAAGTGTTTGATCTTAAACTCTTGCACAGCTTCTCTGGCTGCGATACAGTGTCAGCGATTTCTGGGTTCGCAAATCAACTTTGGTAAACAAGCTCTGAGAGACTGACAAGGCGGAAAGGGCCATGGATGTTTTTCTGGACATCCCAGGCAAGAAAGATGATATCATTAAAACCGGCTGTGTATTATTTAAGCTCATGTTCCATGGAAAACCACCCGAAAGACTTAGAGGCTTGAGATTTGACATCTTCACCAAGCGGAATGCTGATGAGCGCATCAAACCTGACAACAGAAGCTGCAGCGGAGCATCCTCTACGAGCTAATCTCCAAACCAGAGATTGGCTAATGTTGCAAACTCCATCATTGGATGTCTTGGAGTATGGATGGAAGCTTGAGGACCAAGGTTACGCACCGGTCCCTTCAACAAACCCCATCGCAAAGGACTATTTTCTGAAGTTTGTTAGCTGCAAACTGTGAAGGGACTGTAGCGCACTGAAGTGCAGTTGTAAAAGCAAGGAGTTATGCATTTCTGTTTGCGGCAAATGGCATGGTAACTCTTGTCAGAACAAGTACCAAGGTTTCAATACAGTTCTGTTGTGCCAGATTTAAATGTGGCATAATGGAAGTAAGAGAAGTGGATTGCATATTTAACGGTATGTTGAAGTATTTTTTGCTCACTGTCTTAAGAGCTGATACAGCTCAAAGTCAATAATAGAACTCAATTCAGTGTTTTAAAAAACTCACTGAATAAACCCACTGATGTAGTACGTATGAAATACCAATAATACATGATTCAGCGGGTGCAAAAAGTAGGCGTGGCCTATTTTAATGGTCAGGTAGTATTTTTTTTACGCAAAACTTATGTTTCGAATCCTTTCAGCACCCCTAGAAACCTCTAATTGGACATCTCACAAACTAATACTGGAAAAAAATCTTCCTATTGATTGACACCCCCACCCTTTTGTTGCTTTAATAGGTTTAACTGGCTCCACAGTTTTTTGGGGTTTTTTTTCCCCACAAGGATGTTGGTTCGAAATTAATGAGAATCAAACATTTAATAAGTAAGGCCTATTTACAGTAATATATTTGGTGTTATGGATATAAGGGAAATAAGAACAACTTCTTCCCATCGCACACAAATATTTTCAGTGCACCTTAAAAACCTACTGTATAAACCCAATAAGATACGTATGAAAATACCAATATTTACGTATTCGGCGGGGGCAAAAAGGAGGCGTGGCCTATTTCACGGTCAGAGAGTTGTTTATACTCAAAACTAATTGTGGAAATCGATTCTGCACACCCAGAAACCCCTAATTAGACATCTCACTCGCTTATATTGGAAAAAATATATATTTTTTCCATTTCTGCCCCGCCCCCCTCCGGGTGCTCGATTTTGATTGGCTCCCCAGAACTTTCCACAAGGATTTGGGTTGGAACTAATTGAGAGGTGTTAGTAGACACCTTAGTGAACACATTGGTGAAGAAAGCTATTGGTAAGCAATTTTTTTCACAGATGGTCCAGAAATTCTCTAAAATGCCCAAACTAGATGTACAATCAAATAGCTTTCCCAACGACGAAAGCTCCTCCTCTGATAGAATAATCGACACCAATAGAATTTATGACATTCACTTGATAACATCTTTTAGCTTAATAAGGGGAACTACCTATCAACCCCCCGTACGTCACGTCAATACATAATTCTGCATATAGGACGACTTTGATAACAGTAAAGCGTCTCGAGGCACTTTTCTCTACCGAAACAATTTGTTGTGTGATCGTCAATGGAGATGCCCGGAAAGGCTTCTATCTTTTATTTCAGTGTACAAAGAACAACTTGTCTTTCAATACCTGATCCCAATACAGGGGTCTGTTTCATAAAGATTGAGCATAAGGTGCGATCAATCGCAAATCCAGTCTCATAAACAACTTTGCAATGGATCGCAAGTAACCCATCAATCTACTAAAAGTTACGTTTCATTTTTCTTGAAATCTTGAATGACATGACGACAATCGCAACTCTTTATGCAATAGGCCCTAGGACTGTTAAAATTGTCTTTCTCTTCGTTTAGTACGCAAACTTTCTGATTTCTAGTCACTACTAACAATCCATGCCAGTCATATTTACCACGTATTTGGGTGCAAGATGCTTGTAAACCTTTCAACGATTTTTCTGTGGGACCCCATGTGCAAACTAGTTTTGTTATATATTTATGTAGCCCTACTTAACCAATGTCTGAGATTTCTTCTTTTTTTTTTTTTGGTCTTTTTTTCCCCGTCCTACCCAGATCAAGCTTCCTCAAGTGGCAATAGTCTACGGCTTCGTGGCTTTTTCCTATAACGTCTATAACTACACCGACATGGTTTTTCATGTGCAATGTGCCGTTGGTAAAGGCGGGGAGTTACAATATGTAATGGACCCTTACTTCGGAGACAAAGCAGTAAGTAGTGTAACGTAGTCGAATCCAAGCAGCTGAAATGATGTTAAAGGGAAATTAAACATCTTTTTCTTTTTTCTTTTTTTTTTCTTTTCTTTCACCAAGTCTGGATATCAGTTCAAACATATGACACTGCACTGTAATTCGTTTGGTGAATACACACATGAAGATATCACTACATGAAATGTTATGAACTTATGCTCTCCCATCCTATCGCTCTGACAATACAAAATTGTCAGAGCGATTTATGTGTATTTCGATGTCCTTGTTTCTTGTGTGAGACAGTGGAACCTGCTTAAAGGGATGGTAAAGTTTTGATTGAGATGGGACTTAAGGTTTCCATTTTCTTGCGAGATTATGAGAAAGCGCGTATGAAATATTAATGAACGTACAATTCTAAGAGGAATTAAAATCTATTCCATGAAAATTAGATTAGAAAGATCAGATTAGATTAGATTAGAAAATTAGATTGAAATGGCTGAGATATCCAAAGCAAAACAATCCCTATAAAAGGTGGGACCCATTTTTCATTAGGACCACTTTCTTTTGCTTTGTTTTTTGATATCTCAGCCATTACAAAACTGATTTTCATCTAAGAAGAACTGCATGATCTTCAATATTTCATAAGTGGTTTCTAATTATCTCATTAAAAGTTAAAATCTGACTCACTCATCTCAACCAAAACTATTACATCCCTTTAACCCTTTAGCAACCGAAGGTTCTGTACATAATGGCCTATTGTTCCCTAAAAGGTACAGCAACATTACTCTCATTTTGACAACTTTCTAGATTATGTTGAATAGCTCACTGCAGCTTAATCTTTTGTTTATCAGGTTATACTTACTTGAAAGCTTATTAAGACTTTACCAAGGGAATGGTGTGTCACAGAGGTAATTCTGACATACTTTGGTAATCCTTTGTTGTTCTATAAGAAGCTGCTCAGGTTGTTAGGACATGAAGATATTAAAGTTGTGTAATTTGTTAATGTGTGCGTGATGGAAACCGTGTGTTTGTATGCCTTATAAGAAAGAAAGGAAAAATCTTTTGTGTCCTTGTGCAAAGTTAACTGTGTTTGTGTGCACCGTACTATATATATATATATATATATATATATATATATATATATTTCAATTTCAATTCAATTCAATTCAATAGTTTATTTATATATATATAATATTTATATATATATAATATACAATAGTTTATATATATATATATATATATATATATATATATATATATAAAATATAGAGAAAGATTTATCATTGCTATGATTTACAAAGACGCCGGATTACACCTTCCCCTAGACATAGCGTAGCATGCATGTTTCCATGACCGCGTTCTTTGTGTCCTATTAGTAACATGCAAATATATAATTTATATAGTGTACTCAGTCGACGGAAAGGTACATGTAGGTCTATTTTGTTAATCATATTGATATAGAAGTCCACATAATGATAGATACTATGTTTTATAAGTGTGATTACAAATGTAATATTGCTATTACGTTTTGCATATTTTCTTTTGTCTTATTTAGATATTCACCCTTGTGGACTTCGAGAAGTATGTGGAGGAGGACTTCCCAGTTCCCACACGAGCTTTAATAGTGCGCATAATACTGACAAAGAGCATTGGCTTTAAGTGTGACCTGTACGGCATGTACTTGGAAAGTTCTTCTAGATCCAACCATCATCATCATCATGGAGGCCATTCTCACAGAAAGCAGGGAAAATAACTATATATATATATATATATATATATATATATATATACATATATATATATTATATATATATATAAATATATATTATTTATTGCTAAATCAATCATCTCCTATCTCATTAGTTTTTTTTTGGGGGGGGGAGGGGGTTAATTAGATTTTTTTTTATTAATTTGACTTAATTGGGATTCATTTGCAAGGTTATCCTCATCTATATTTGAAGAGTTTGTTCGCAAAAACCGATAAGTCCATATTTGCCAAATGGAGATATTTTCGATTAAAGGTCAAGAAAAATAAAGAGAATGATAAGAAAATTTTTGAATCTTTTGACCATAAATGTACCTTTATATGTAGTGACCAATATATCATTTAAAAGGTATTATTTTGTCCTTCATGACAGAGACCGTACCTCATTATCTTCAAAAACGGACTTATCGGTTTTTGCAAACAAACTCTTTATTTTTTATATCTTTAAAGATGATTATTGATTTGCCTAACCTTATTGGTTCCAAAACATTGTATTTTGGTCCTTCGAGAATTGCTCCCATAAAATAGCTGCTGGCTGTAAGCCAAATGTAAACTCTATGAAGGAAACACAAACCTAATCCTAATCGTAATCTTTGCATCAAACTATAATGTAATTATACCCTATCACAACCCTAGCCCTTTAAAAAGTCCTTGGATTAAAAAAAAAACCTAGCAATTGTCGCAGGAGCACATGCCGTGTTAGCCACTTGATTAATTATTATATATCCTTTACAGGGTAGCCTAAATTATTTCACATTTTTGATTACGACAAAATTTATTTCAGCACTCAGGGGTCTACTGTAAGATTCATGAAACAACAGACTGAGTCCGTGTCCAAAAGTTGTTTTTTTTTCTTAATCAGTGTTATGACAATTTTCGGTATATCGCCAATACCTAAGGTCCCGTGTGCAGAGCAGCGTTTTTGAATAGATGCATTATTGGATAGCTCAGTTGACAAACTTGCCCCGGTTTTGGCTGCATATGCACTAAGGTCACGTCTTGTCTTTATCCAGGGGTATTTTTAGCTGAAGATTTTTTTCGCTTTCCATCATAAATGACCCACACACTGAAGCCTTGCAGGAGTGAACCATGAATCTATGGTGACCGCAAATCAGCAAAATTGAGAAACTTTCAACTCTGGTTTTAAAGCTGAATTTTAAAACTGAACAAGAGAGAGAGAGAGAGAGAGAGAGAGAGAGAGAAACAACGGAAAAGCAAACGAATAACTCCAGTGAATCGCATGGGAACTCCGACGAGCGCGAGATAACCGGAAGCGACGATGGTAAGGAGGAATCCCACAGTGCATCTGTGACAGGGCTCTTCAGCGCGCGCAGAAGTTTTCTGCGCATTGGCGCTACCGAGAGTTGTAAGTTAAGATGTGTATTCTATAGGTGAATGTCAGATGACGTATCTTCGAGAACCAGTTGATGACTCGAATAGAAGAACCATTATTAGAGAAAGTCTGTTACGATGGTTTTGGGAGAGGGAATTGGGGTTTTAGACCTTGGCGGATCTTGAAAAAAAAAAACCCGATATTGCTACTTTTAATGGTCATGATGGAGATAATGGTGATGTTAATAACTACATTGTATCTACATCAATCAGGATTGCTATCAGTATGTTCGCCATAATGATTATGATAATGAGTATCATCGTTTTGATTAATTGATTGCTTGATTGATTGATTAATTGATCGATTGATTGATTATTTGATTGATTGATATATTTCATAATCTATTCTATTCCTGCAACACAAAGTACGATGAATAAAGTTATTCAGTAATATTCTTAATCTAAGATGTGGAAAGAGGTAAATGCTTAACTAGAATATACAAAATTCCGCGATAACGAGAGAGAACTACAGAATAAAGACAAGCAAGTGTCATTTTATGCATATTCAAAGAAAAGAATTACAAATATCTGCACTTCAAAAGACACGTAACGCAAATTAACATATAACAGAAATACAGGACATCATTATCCCAAGCAAACGCTTGAAGAGGAAAAATGCTTAGGATTTTATGCAATATTAGTATCGATACATTAAAGGGATATTGGAGTCACCACTCACTGGATTGAAAAAAAAAGAATGTTGAAGAAGAAAGAGCAAAATGTGAAGAGTTTGGGCGCAGGTGAGTATAGTGTGTATGTGATAGCAAGCCTGAAAACATGAACATTTTATTGTCACAAATTGTTAATTTCTGAAGTGGGCATTGTATCAAGATATACAAGAACTTCGAGGAAATGAGTTTCCTAGATGCTATAGAATATAGGACTCCGATGTGTCCAGAAACTAGACTTGCTAGAAGCTTGTATCAAAAGCACTGTTGAGGATATCGAATTTGATAGATCTCAGTAGTTTGCAAAACCAGTGCAGTAATCAATACAAATGATTTTTGAAGACTCTTATCACTCTAGCCTTATAATCGTTATCTCAGAAAAATTTAGTAATACATACATGATATAATGATCATTACAAGCAGTCCAGGAGGAGACTTCTGAATCTAACGTAGTAGTAATTTGAGTGTGACAGCTTTCATGGGAATAACCCCCCCCCAAAAAAAAAAAAAAAAAATGTTTGTATCGTCTACACAGAGTATAAGATTATAAAGAAAAGAAGCAAAGATCAATTTAAGATGTAATTGATTTGAATTAGGAACAGCAGAAAACCCAAATGGATCCGTGAGAGACACTACATATCATGATATCAACTTTGGAGGATTATGAAGACCGGTATATTACGTACCATTAACTCTTATATGCATTGTAAATAAGGAGTTCCACAGCGGACACGTTATCTCATCAGTTCATTCATCAAAATGTCATGGTCAGTGGTATCGTATGGCTTTCGTATTAAATTCCCTAAAAATTTCGATCAGCTGTGTTTTTGATTCGCAAAACATTTGGTCACTTTTCAAATATATATATATATATATATATATATATATATATATATATATATTGTGACGAACTCGCCTTCTCGTCGTGAATTAAAAGAGCGTATTTGAATGTTTTTGTACAAATGTCTCCGCGAGCCGTGTCAGGATGGCCGAGTAGGCGGGGTTCGTTTTGTTGCAGTTTACAACGATCCCTTTTAAATCACTAAAACTGCTAGTCTGTGTCTACCATGTAATATGTTGGGTCAGAAGCAGCTCACCAACACAAGCGGCATACATACAAGTTCATCATCACTTAACGTATCTCACTCCCAAGCGTCTCTTGTTGAGGATGTTAAATTGGTACGCCTATTTTTGTTACCAACATTTGCTACCAAGTTCTACTACCAAGGTTTGCTACCAAGTTCTGCTACCATGTTTTGCTACCATGTTTTGCTACCAAGTTCTGCTACCATGTTTTGCTACCAACTCGGTCACGCTAACGTGGAAAACATTTCACAACTATGTGGTGGCACAGGTAATGTGATGACTGGACCTTGGATTGGGCACGGGCATATGCGACAAGTCACATTACCACTATTCCCGAAATCCAATAGCGACGACTGGAACTTGGATTGGGTACGGACTATGCGACAAGTCACATTACCATTATACCCGAAATCCAACGGCGACGACTGGAACTTGGATTGGGTACGGACTATGCGACAAGTCACATTACCACTACCCGAAATCCAATGCTGCTGGCTGGTAGATCTCTACTGCTTGTGCCACCACCAAAATACTACTTGCTTTATAAGTCAAACTCAAAGAAGGAGACTAAAGAGTCAATGTTTTATGAACGTATAAACAGTTTACTTGGTGCTTCCAAGCAGCAATGAAACAAAAGCAAATGAACTCATGCAAACACTTACTGTACTGTTAGTGCTACGGGCTACTTGCTGGCGACGCAGTCGGACAGCGGCCAATTTATATGCTTCCTTTCCTTAAGAAGAAGGATAGAGGATGCAATCCCGCACGGCCTTCTGGTGCAGAGCGAATCCTCCGGATATCAATCAAATAACCTATTATCATGTCATGGTTAGTAAATTCGACATAATTATTGATTCTAAACATATTTGGGGTTCATTGTTCCATCTAACGGTATGTACCGACGGCTAAAACAAACATGTAAATACTACGATGGTGCCAACTCATAAATTTCCAACAATATAACTAATTATTTAACATCAATGTTTAAATCATGATAATGAATTATCCCATAACAACGACTATTGAGAGTACCGTATACGGCACTACTGTTGAAATAAATAGGACGCCCTCTTTTTCTGTTAAACGTACAATCGATTTTAACAAGTTGTAATTGGAAACAATTAATTACAATCGATTTTAACAAGTTGTAGTTGGAAGCAATTAATAACAATCGATTCAACCAAATTTTGTTACATGGCTGCCCTCCCCATGCAGGCTTCGTCCCTGGAGCCGAATTTAAGAGAAATATAGAACAGATATCAGGAACGTATAACTACGAGATCAATTGTGGGTTTGGTAACTACAAGTCTAGGTACAGTCATATGACAATGCTACAGCTACAGTTTTTCCTTGTCAAGCTAATGTCCAATATGACTAATTGTCCATAACGAATTCCTCTTTGATGACCTCCACAATCTCCCCATTTGGAGCGAACAGTCTCTCTGTCGTGCGGAGGAGCCGGTAGCCTGGTCGAAGGGTGAATACTTCTGCTCTCGTCTCCTGCATATCCTCCCTGCAATCTTTGCGGACTCCGTTTATGTAGTGCCGCAGCATTCCCTCCGGAGGGGTTTGTGTGGCCACGGTGCAATGCTTCTGGACAGGCGGTGGACTCTGCGGGCGACGCGGTCGGGCCGATGTGCAAAGGTCTATCACCTCCAACGCCGGTGTAATAGCGGTGGATGGTGCTTCTTCCCTGCTGCTACTCGGTCCGGGCTGCCCCTTGGATGCAGAGAAGCTGACATGGGGAAAGTCTTCCCTCTCATCCAGACACGGAGTGCCCGAATGATTCCGAGTACGCGGGGGACGATCATGCCTCGAAGGGGAGCGGCTCCGGGATCGAGGTTGGTGGTTGGATGGTCTCTCCGGAGACCGGGTACGTCGCACTGGTGAGGGGCTCTGGGTACGAGGAGATGTATATTTCGAGGAGCTGATAGGCGGTCGGGGAGAAGGACGAGAAGGACTGGCAGGTGGTCTTGGAGAAGAGCGAGGAGGACTGGCAGACCTCCTTGGGTCCCGGGAGCATCTCGGAGGGGAACGGTTGTGCGAATTATTGAAAGGACGTGGATACCGTGGGCCATTAGCGTTTCCCGAGAACACGGGTGTGTGGTTGTAGACCCGTGATGGCGCTGTGGCGTGGGTCCCGGCATGCTTCTCAAGAGTAGTCTTCCTACCCGTCGTAAAACTACACTGGTCACACCGGAACTTTTTCTCATGTGCCTCAGTCACGTGTCTTTTGAGCGAGGCTACTTTGCTGTACGCTTTGTCACACAGTCCGCACTGATATGCTTCTCTCTGAGACATCCTGAATGCCTGAAAAACATAAATATTAACAGTTCATTAGTTTCATCAGATATGTTGTATTTCAAGTTCACATGAAGGACGCATTACTATTGTTCAGTATTATCGTGTGACTCAGGATATGTCCAGGTTTCTAGCTGTTTTCCTATGTAAGGCTTAAGTCTGTCTACATGTACTACCACACACTTGGCACGGGGGGAACGTTGGACGCGGAATGTCACTGCAGAAAGTCGTGATACGACAAGGTATGGTCCTAGCCAACGGACTTGCAGCTTTGGGCATTGTCCTTTCTGACGTGTTTTCTTCCGTAACCACACAAAGGTCCCTACTTCAGGACTGGCGGGCACAGCCTTCCTGTCATAATAACGTTTCTGGTGTCGTCCCGCTGTGCTCAGCTTCAGTCTCACACGTTCATGTGTCTGATCCATGCGTCTCCGTAACGCAGAAGCATACTCTGTCTTTTCTGGAGCCACTTCTCCGGGGGAAAGCAACGCTGCATCCAGCAAGGAGAGAACCTCTCGTCCCAGCATCAACATATTTGGGGTTTCGCCGGTCGATGCTTGAGGACAGCTCCTGTATGCCGCAGTTGCAAAAGGAAGGAGTTGGTCCCAGTCCCGTTCGTGGTTTTCCGCATCGAGGAGAGTTGCCAGCACGCCAAGGAGTGTACGGTTAAACCTCTCCACCAGTCCGTCTGACTTCGGGTTATATGCTGTTGTACGAGTTTTTTTTACTCCTAGCAGCCGGCAGACTTCGGTAAAGACTTCAGAAATGAAATTCCTTCCCTGGTCAGAATGAATGTGCCTTGGTACGCCATACCGACAGATGAACTCTGTCACCATGCGTTCTGCTACTGTTTCTGCCTTTTCGTCTGGGATGGCGTAGGCTTCACACCATTTGGTAAAATAATCCCCGATGACGAGGACATACTTGTTACCATTGGTGGTGACTGGCAGTGGTCCGAGTATGTCTAATGCAATCCTCTCCATAGGTGAACCACTGATGCGTTGCTGCAATGGGGCCTTGACACTTTTTGCAGGGGACTTCCTTCTGGCACAAATATTGCACTCTCTCAGTTCTGATCTGAAGTCAGCAGCCATGCCAACCCAGTAGTATTTCTGTTTTGCTTTCCCCAGACACTTGGACAACCCAAAGTGGCCACTTGAGTGGATAGTGGACACTACCTCGGCCTTCAAGGGCTTTGGAAGGATCAATTGTTTGGTTGTTTCCTTTCCGTCCGATGATTCCCAGCGGCGATAGAGAGTATCATCATGGATCTCTAGGGCCTCCCAATGATCCAGTAGTCTTCTTGCTGGTTCCGACCATGCTGCAGCCTCCTGAGAAGTAGGAAGGAGGCCCGCCTGCTTTGCCTTGTATATTGGGGCAATGTCACAGTCCTCTTGTTGTAAGTTACCAACAGGTTTGTCCGTCGGCCTAGCAGTAAGCACCCTTACTTCAGGTTGTCCATCTGGTTCTACACGCCCACATTGCTTGCATGGGCGACGGGACAAACTGTCTGCGTTCCCATGGCTGCGGCCCTGTCGATGCTGGATGTCAATGTCATACTCTGAAATTTGTTCAAGCCAGCGAGCAAGCTGGCCCCGTGGATCCTTAAAGTGAACCAGCCATTGGAGGGAACCGTGGTCTGTCCGGATGGTTACATGTCGTCCATAGAGGTATTGCCTAAATTGTCGCAGGGAGTATACTACCGCCAGTAGTTCCTTTCTTGTTACACAGTAATTCTTTTCTTCTTTGTGTAGGCTGCGACTCGCGTAGGCAATGACCTTTTCTACGCCCCCTTGTACCTGGGAAAGTATGGCTCCGACACCGGTGTCACTTGCATCCGTGTCAAGTATGTAGGGACCATCTGGGTTAGGGTATGCCAAGACTGGTGGAGATGTCAGTCTCATCTTCAGTTCTTCGAATGCAGACTGACATGCATCGGTCCAGTGAAACTGTCTGTTTTTCTGCATGAGCTCATGCAGAGGCTTGGCAATGGTTGCGAATCCTTGGACGAAGCGACGATAGTAAGACACCAGGCCGATGAAACTCCTCACCTCCTTTGTCGTCTTAGGGGTAGGCCACTCCTTTATGACCTTCGTCTTGTTGGAGTCGGTGCTAACTCCGTCAGCTGACACGACATGGCCGAGGTAGTTGACACTTCTCTGGAACAGATGACATTTTGATGGCTTTAACTTCAGGCCTGCCTTTCGTAGTCGTTCGAAAACAATCCTAAGCCTTGCCACCTCCTCGTCCACAGTTCTTCCATAGACGATAACGTCATCTAGGTACACGAGAAGGACCTCCCAAGTCAGCCCTGCCAGAACCCGATCCATCAGTCGCTCGAAGGTTGCCGGGGCGTTTGTAAGTCCGAAGGGCATCACTCGCCAGGCATATAACCCACCGTTGGTAATGAAGGCCGATTTCTGCTTGGCATCTTCATCCAACTGGACTTGCCAGTATCCACTAGCTAAATCCAATGTGGAAAACCATTTGGCTTCGCTCAGGGCGTCCAACGTGTCGTCGATGCGTGGCAGAGGATATACATCCTTTACGGTTACTGCATTTAACTGCCGGTAGTCCACACAGAACCGTTTACTACCATCCTCCTTCGTGACCAGAACAACATTTGATGCCCAGGGACTGGCAGTGGGTTCGATGATACCTTGTGTCAGCATGTCATCAACCTGTCTGGCTATCTCTTCTCGTTGTCCGGGAGCATGGCGTCTTGAAGCCTGGCGGATTGGCCTAGCATCACCTGTGTTGATGGTATGCTGCACGAAGGTTGTCCTTCCTAGATCTGCTGGGCCTGTAGAGAACACCTCTGAGTATTCCCTCAGAAGCTCACATACCGAGTGACGTTTTTCTGGAGGTATCTCCACCAGACTGCGTTGGCACAAGTCTTCCAAATGTGTGGGAACACAACCCTGGGATATGCCTTCTTTGGAAGGATTGGCCTCCACGTCATTCGCGGCAATGCTTGTTAGGTTGGCAACCACTGTTCCTGTTGGCAACGTCAGTGCCGTCGTTGTTGGGTTGTACACCCGGACTGGTAGAATTCCCGAGTCAGTCGAGATAACTGCCCGAGCAACCAATAAGCCTTTTTGCAGTAACTCAGTTGGGTTGTCTGGTGGCTCCAATAATGCGAAGCCCTCGGGGATACTTTTGTTGTGTTTTGCTGGGAACCCTAAGAGTATTGCTTCGTGACAGGGGGGTATGGTGCTTGTCTCGCTGACAGCAATGCGACAACAGAAGCTGTGGTGCTGGCTCTCCTGGCTTACACACGGGAGGGATACCCATGGTGTGTGCAGTTGCATGGCGTGGAAGTCCAACGTGGTTCGC
Source organism: Diadema antillarum (assembly GCF_040938485.1). Lineage (NCBI taxonomy): Eukaryota > Metazoa > Echinodermata > Echinoidea > Diadematoida > Diadematidae > Diadema > Diadema antillarum. The sequence goes on from NW_027272169.1 coordinate 141,187, forward strand.
AGACCCATCAACAGATCTAGGCCTAGTATACCATCAGCTTTAATATCAGCCACCACCAAGTTCACATGGAAGATGTAGGAGCCCAGCTGTAATTCCATTGTTGCGTGCCCTTTTGTCTTTAGCTGAGACCCATCTGCTTGGCAGACAATGTTTGTTACTGCTTCAAGTGGCGTTCTTCGCTCCGGTCTCATCTGAAGGTACACCGCTTCTGAGATATATGACTGAGATGAGCCACTGTCTATGAGAAACATCACCTCCTTCCCATTTACTTTCGTCTCCACGAACAGGCCCTTCAGGAATGTGGATGGTACGGGCTTAGCTCTGGAGCTAAGAGGTGGTAGTTGAGATGACCCTGTTCCCTTGTTAGCATGGGTGCGTCCGGCTCTGGTAGGACTCGTATCTTCCTTGGATGTGCTCTTTCTGTCGTGAGCCAGCTTACTGTCCTCTTTCTTCTGCTTTCTTTGGGGGAGTGCATCAGGCTTCATTGTCGCCCCTTTGGTAGGCAAGGGTGTTGGCTGCTCGTTTTCTCTTCTTCTAATCAAATCGCTGACTGCATCGATCATGGGGATGGCACTGCTTGCAGTAGTTTCCATGGGCATGTCACCAGCTGCCTTGTCCTTTGTGACCGCATTGTCTTGTTTTGCATCTTGTGGTGACAACATTCGGCTATACTGTCGGCGGTCATTCTCCATTCGCAGGAATGCCTCCGTATTCAGAGCTGCTTGAATTGCTTCATCGAGCGTAGTTGGTTGGGCGCGGAAGAGGCCAGCTCTTATTTCCCGGTCAACTAAGGCATCGAGAAAGTGACCCCGAGCCAACCTGTCTTGGCCTGCTTCCCCGAACTCTGGATAAGCCATGATTGTAAGTTCGCGAATGCTTTGCCCAAGCTCTTGTAAGCTTTCTTTGGGTTTGCGTCGCCTGGTGCGCAGTTCCGCCAAGAACATTTCCGAGTGTCCAACAGGGCCAAACCGGTGCTTGAGGCGGTTTACCAATTCTTGATACGTCAAATGACGTCCTGTCTGTTGAACTAGGACTTTGACAGCAGCTCCTTTGAGGCTGGCAGCCAGGTATTGGAGAGCCTCTTCTTCTGTCCATTGATTAACACCAGCGCAGGCTTCGAAATGGCTGAGGTAATCCAGCACTGGTCCCTTGCCATCATATCGATCTGGTGTCACAGCTGGCTTGTGGGCTCTATTGCCTTGTACAACATAGTGGCGTCCCTGGTCCCACAGCTCTGGGCGTCGCCACGGAGTACTTGTCGCTCGGATTTCCAAGGGAGGTGCTGGGCCAGGTGGTTGAGTCATTGTTACTCGTGACAATCCTGGTTCAGTCAGCTGTCGTTGCCGCATTGTGGGTAGATTTGATGGCCCTGCTTGGTGTGAGTTCGAAACAAACTGGTGTGGCATAACATCTGATTGTTCCCCACATCCCAGTGCTTGTTCACTTGTACGTGGTGGAGGCGACTGCTTCTGAAGTAGCTTCGATGAAGGCGGAGCCGACCACTCTACATCCACATTTGAGTCTCCAAACAACTGAGGTTGTACTACTGGCGGGCGTAACGGTGGTGACGGGTTAGGGCTCCCTCCATGAAGTGTCATCGGTGAGCAGCGTGAATTAGACATGACCGATGTTGGTGCTACTCCAGTTTGTTTGCGTACCGACTCAGATACCTTGATGATTAAGTCGTCGATTTCACTTATTCGGTTCTCCAGCAAACGTGAAAGTTCCAATAATGATGTTCCCTGTGCCATCGTGGTAACAGATTCAATTACATTTACCTATCTTAAAATTATTAACTAGGGATCCCACTCCTGACACCATGTGTGACGAACTCGCCTTCTCGTCGTGAATTAAAAGAGTGTATTTGAATGTTTGTACAAATGTCTCCGCGAGCCGTGTCAGGATGGCCGAGTAGGCGGGGTTCGTTTTGTTGCAGTTTACAACGATCCCTTTTAAATCACTAAAACTACTAGTCTGTGTCTACCATGTAATATGTTGGGTCAGAAGCAGCTCACCAACACAAGCGGCATACATACAAGTTCATCATCACTTAACGTATCTCACTCCCAAGCGTCTCTTGTTGAGGATGTTAAATTGGTACGCCTATTTTTGTTACCAACATTTGCTACCAAGTTCTACTACCAAGGTTTGCTACCAAGTTCTGCTACCATGTTTTGCTACCATGTTTTGCTACCAAGTTCTGCTACCATGTTTTGCTACCAACTCGGTCACGCTAACGTGGAACACATTTCACAACTATGTGGTGGCACAGGTAATGTGATGACTGGACCTTGGATTGGGCACGGGCATATGCGACAAGTCACATTACCACTATTCCCGAAATCCAATAGCGACGACTGGAACTTGGATTGGGTACGGACTATGCGACAAGTCACATTACCATTATACCCGAAATCCAACGGCGACGACTGGAACTTGGATTGGGTACGGACTATGCGACAAGTCACATTACCACTACCCGAAATCCAATGCTGCTGGCTGGTAGATCTCTACTGCTTGTGCCACCACCAAAATACTACTTGCTTTATAAGTCAAACTCAAAGAAGGAGACTAAAGAGTCAATGTTTTATGAACGTATAAACAGTTTACTTGGTGCTTCCAAGCAGCAATGAAACAAAAGCAAATGAACTCATGCAAACACTTACTGTACTGTTAGTGCTACGGGCTACTTGCTGGCGACGCAGTCGGACAGCGGCCAAGTTATATGCTTCCTTTCCTTAAGAAGAAGGATAGAGGATGCAATCCCGCACGGCCTTCTGGTGCAGAGCGAATCCTCCGGATATCAATCAAATAACCTATTATCATGTCATGGTTAGTAAATTCGACATAATTATTGATTCTAAACATATTTGGGGTTCATTGTTCCATCTAACGGTATGTACCGACGGCTAAAACAAACATGTAAATACTACGATGGTGCCAACTCATAAATTTCCAACAATATAACTAATTATTTAACATCAATGTTTAAATCATGATAATGAATTATCCCATAACAACGACTATTGAGAGTACCGTATACGGCACTACTGTTGAAATAAATAGGACGCCCTCTTTTTCTGTTAAACGTACAATCGATTTTAACAAGTTGTAATTGGAAACAATTAATTACAATCGATTTTAACAAGTTGTAGTTGGAAGCAATTAATAACAATCGATTCAACCAAATTTTGTTACATGGCTGCCCTCCCCATGCAGGCTTCGTCCCTGGAGCCGAATTTAAGAGAAATATAGAACAGATATCAGGAACGTATAACTACGAGATCAATTGTGGGTTTGGTAACTACAAGTCTAGGTACAGTCATATGACAATGCTACAGCTACAGTTTTTCCTTGTCAAGCTAATGTCCAATATGACTAATTGTCCATAACGAATTCCTCTTTGATGACCTCCACAATCTCCCCATTTGGAGCGAACAGTCTCTCTGTCGTGCGGAGGAGCCGGTAGCCTGGTCGAAGGGTGAATACTTCTGCTCTCGTCTCCTGCATATCCTCCCTGCAATCTTTGCGGACTCCGTTTATGTAGTGCCGCAGCATTCCCTCCGGAGGGGTTTGTGTGGCCACGGTGCAATGCTTCTGGACAGGCGGTGGACTCTGCGGGCGACGCGGTCGGGCCGATGTGCAAAGGTCTATCACCTCCAACGCCGGTGTAATAGCGGTGGATGGTGCTTCTTCCCTGCTGCTACTCGGTCCGGGCTGCCCCTTGGATGCAGAGAAGCTGACATGGGGAAAGTCTTCCCTCTCATCCAGACACGGAGTGCCCGAATGATTCCGAGTACGCGGGGGACGATCATGCCTCGAAGGGGAGCGGCTCCGGGATCGAGGTTGGTGGTTGGATGGTCTCTCCGGAGACCGGGTACGTCGCACTGGTGAGGGGCTCTGGGTACGAGGAGATGTATATTTCGAGGAGCTGATAGGCGGTCGGGGAGAAGGACGAGAAGGACTGGCAGGTGGTCTTGGAGAAGAGCGAGGAGGACTGGCAGACCTCCTTGGGTCCCGGGAGCATCTCGGAGGGGAACGGTTGTGCGAATTATTGAAAGGACGTGGATACCGTGGGCCATTAGCGTTTCCCGAGAACACGGGTGTGTGGTTGTAGACCCGTGATGGCGCTGTGGCGTGGGTCCCGGCATGCTTCTCAAGAGTAGTCTTCCTACCCGTCGTAAAACTACACTGGTCACACCGGAACTTTTTCTCATGTGCCTCAGTCACGTGTCTTTTGAGCGAGGCTACTTTGCTGTACGCTTTGTCACACAGTCCGCACTGATATGCTTCTCTCTGAGACATCCTGAATGCCTGAAAAACATAAATATTAACAGTTCATTAGTTTCATCAGATATGTTGTATTTCAAGTTCACATGAAGGACGCATTACTATTGTTCAGTATTATCGTGTGACTCAGGATATGTCCAGGTTTCTAGCTGTTTTCCTATGTAAGGCTTAAGTCTGTCTACATGTACTACCACACACTTGGCACGGGGGGAACGTTGGACGCGGAATGTCACTGCAGAAAGTCGTGATACGACAAGGTATGGTCCTAGCCAACGGACTTGCAGCTTTGGGCATTGTCCTTTCTGACGTGTTTTCTTCCGTAACCACACAAAGGTCCCTACTTCAGGACTGGCGGGCACAGCCTTCCTGTCATAATAACGTTTCTGGTGTCGTCCCGCTGTGCTCAGCTTCAGTCTCACACGTTCATGTGTCTGATCCATGCGTCTCCGTAACGCAGAAGCATACTCTGTCTTTTCTGGAGCCACTTCTCCGGGGGAAAGCAACGCTGCATCCAGCAAGGAGAGAACCTCTCGTCCCAGCATCAACATATTTGGGGTTTCGCCGGTCGATGCTTGAGGACAGCTCCTGTATGCCGCAGTTGCAAAAGGAAGGAGTTGGTCCCAGTCCCGTTCGTGGTTTTCCGCATCGAGGAGAGTTGCCAGCACGCCAAGGAGTGTACGGTTAAACCTCTCCACCAGTCCGTCTGACTTCGGGTTATATGCTGTTGTACGAGTTTTTTTTACTCCTAGCAGCCGGCAGACTTCGGTAAAGACTTCAGAAATGAAATTCCTTCCCTGGTCAGAATGAATGTGCCTTGGTACGCCATACCGACAGATGAACTCTGTCACCATGCGTTCTGCTACTGTTTCTGCCTTTTCGTCTGGGATGGCGTAGGCTTCACACCATTTGGTAAAATAATCCCCGATGACGAGGACATACTTGTTACCATTGGTGGTGACTGGCAGTGGTCCGAGTATGTCTAATGCAATCCTCTCCATAGGTGAACCACTGATGCGTTGCTGCAATGGGGCCTTGACACTTTTTGCAGGGGACTTCCTTCTGGCACAAATATTGCACTCTCTCAGTTCTGATCTGAAGTCAGCAGCCATGCCAACCCAGTAGTATTTCTGTTTTGCTTTCCCCAGACACTTGGACAACCCAAAGTGGCCACTTGAGTGGATAGTGGACACTACCTCGGCCTTCAAGGGCTTTGGAAGGATCAATTGTTTGGTTGTTTCCTTTCCGTCCGATGATTCCCAGCGGCGATAGAGAGTATCATCATGGATCTCTAGGGCCTCCCAATGATCCAGTAGTCTTCTTGCTGGTTCCGACCATGCTGCAGCCTCCTGAGAAGTAGGAAGGAGGCCCGCCTGCTTTGCCTTGTATATTGGGGCAATGTCACAGTCCTCTTGTTGTAAGTTACCAACAGGTTTGTCCGTCGGCCTAGCAGTAAGCACCCTTACTTCAGGTTGTCCATCTGGTTCTACACGCCCACATTGCTTGCATGGGCGACGGGACAAACTGTCTGCGTTCCCATGGCTGCGGCCCTGTCGATGCTGGATGTCAATGTCATACTCTGAAATTTGTTCAAGCCAGCGAGCAAGCTGGCCCCGTGGATCCTTAAAGTGAACCAGCCATTGGAGGGAACCGTGGTCTGTCCGGATGGTTACATGTCGTCCATAGAGGTATTGCCTAAATTGTCGCAGGGAGTATACTACCGCCAGTAGTTCCTTTCTTGTTACACAGTAATTCTTTTCTTCTTTGTGTAGGCTGCGACTCGCGTAGGCAATGACCTTTTCTACGCCCCCTTGTACCTGGGAAAGTATGGCTCCGACACCGGTGTCACTTGCATCCGTGTCAAGTATGTAGGGACCATCTGGGTTAGGGTATGCCAAGACTGGTGGAGATGTCAGTCTCATCTTCAGTTCTTCGAATGCAGACTGACATGCATCGGTCCAGTGAAACTGTCTGTTTTTCTGCATGAGCTCATGCAGAGGCTTGGCAATGGTTGCGAATCCTTGGACGAAGCGACGATAGTAAGACACCAGGCCGATGAAACTCCTCACCTCCTTTGTCGTCTTAGGGGTAGGCCACTCCTTTATGACCTTCGTCTTGTTGGAGTCGGTGCTAACTCCGTCAGCTGACACGACATGGCCGAGGTAGTTGACACTTCTCTGGAACAGATGACATTTTGATGGCTTTAACTTCAGGCCTGCCTTTCGTAGTCGTTCGAAAACAATCCTAAGCCTTGCCACCTCCTCGTCCACAGTTCTTCCATAGACGATAACGTCATCTAGGTACACGAGAAGGACCTCCCAAGTCAGCCCTGCCAGAACCCGATCCATCAGTCGCTCGAAGGTTGCCGGGGCGTTTGTAAGTCCGAAGGGCATCACTCGCCAGGCATATAACCCACCGTTGGTAATGAAGGCCGATTTCTGCTTGGCATCTTCATCCAACTGGACTTGCCAGTATCCACTAGCTAAATCCAATGTGGAAAACCATTTGGCTTCGCTCAGGGCGTCCAACGTGTCGTCGATGCGTGGCAGAGGATATACATCCTTTACGGTTACTGCATTTAACTGCCGGTAGTCCACACAGAACCGTTTACTACCATCCTCCTTCGTGACCAGAACAACATTTGATGCCCAGGGACTGGCAGTGGGTTCGATGATACCTTGTGTCAGCATGTCATCAACCTGTCTGGCTATCTCTTCTCGTTGTCCGGGAGCATGGCGTCTTGAAGCCTGGCGGATTGGCCTAGCATCACCTGTGTTGATGGTATGCTGCACGAAGGTTGTCCTTCCTAGATCTGCTGGGCCTGTAGAGAACACCTCTGAGTATTCCCTCAGAAGCTCACATACCGAGTGACGTTTTTCTGGAGGTATCTCCACCAGACTGCGTTGGCACAAGTCTTCCAAATGTGTGGGAACACAACCCTGGGATATGCCTTCTTTGGAAGGATTGGCCTCCACGTCATTCGCGGCAATGCTTGTTAGGTTGGCAACCACTGTTCCTGTTGGCAACGTCAGTGCCGTCGTTGTTGGGTTGTACACCCGGACTGGTAGAATTCCCGAGTCAGTCGAGATAACTGCCCGAGCAACCAATAAGCCTTTTTGCAGTAACTCAGTTGGGTTGTCTGGTGGCTCCAATAATGCGAAGCCCTCGGGGATACTTTTGTTGTGTTTTGCTGGGAACCCTAAGAGTATTGCTTCGTGACAGGGGGGTATGGTGCTTGTCTCGCTGACAGCAATGCGACAACAGAAGCTGTGGTGCTGGCTCTCCTGGCTTACACACGGGAGGGATACCCATGGTGTGTGCAGTTGCATGGCGTGGAAGTCCAACGTGGTTCGCAGACCCATCAACAGATCTAGGCCTAGTATACCATCAGCTTTAATATCAGCCACCACCAAGTTCACATGGAAGATGTAGGAGCCCAGCTGTAATTCCATTGTTGCGTGCCCTTTTGTCTTTAGCTGAGACCCATCTGCTTGGCAGACAATGTTTGTTACTGCTTCAAGTGGCGTTCTTCGCTCCGGTCTCATCTGAAGGTACACCGCTTCTGAGATATATGACTGAGATGAGCCACTGTCTATGAGAAACATCACCTCCTTCCCATTTACTTTCGTCTCCACGAACAGGCCCTTCAGGAATGTGGATGGTACGGGCTTAGCTCTGGAGCTAAGAGGTGGTAGTTGAGATGACCCTGTTCCCTTGTTAGCATGGGTGCGTCCGGCTCTGGTAGGACTCGTATCTTCCTTGGATGTGCTCTTTCTGTCGTGAGCCAGCTTACTGTCCTCTTTCTTCTGCTTTCTTTGGGGGAGTGCATCAGGCTTCATTGTCGCCCCTTTGGTAGGCAAGGGTGTTGGCTGCTCGTTTTCTCTTCTTCTAATCAAATCGCTGACTGCATCGATCATGGGGATGGCACTGCTTGCAGTAGTTTCCATGGGCATGTCACCAGCTGCCTTGTCCTTTGTGACCGCATTGTCTTGTTTTGCATCTTGTGGTGACAACATTCGGCTATACTGTCGGCGGTCATTCTCCATTCGCAGGAATGCCTCCGTATTCAGAGCTGCTTGAATTGCTTCATCGAGCGTAGTTGGTTGGGCGCGGAAGAGGCCAGCTCTTATTTCCCGGTCAACTAAGGCATCGAGAAAGTGACCCCGAGCCAACCTGTCTTGGCCTGCTTCCCCGAACTCTGGATAAGCCATGATTGTAAGTTCGCGAATGCTTTGCCCAAGCTCTTGTAAGCTTTCTTTGGGTTTGCGTCGCCTGGTGCGCAGTTCCGCCAAGAACATTTCCGAGTGTCCAACAGGGCCAAACCGGTGCTTGAGGCGGTTTACCAATTCTTGATACGTCAAATGACGTCCTGTCTGTTGAACTAGGACTTTGACAGCAGCTCCTTTGAGGCTGGCAGCCAGGTATTGGAGAGCCTCTTCTTCTGTCCATTGATTAACACCAGCGCAGGCTTCGAAATGGCTGAGGTAATCCAGCACTGGTCCCTTGCCATCATATCGATCTGGTGTCACAGCTGGCTTGTGGGCTCTATTGCCTTGTACAACATAGTGGCGTCCCTGGTCCCACAGCTCTGGGCGTCGCCACGGAGTACTTGTCGCTCGGATTTCCAAGGGAGGTGCTGGGCCAGGTGGTTGAGTCATTGTTACTCGTGACAATCCTGGTTCAGTCAGCTGTCGTTGCCGCATTGTGGGTAGATTTGATGGCCCTGCTTGGTGTGAGTTCGAAACAAACTGGTGTGGCATAACATCTGATTGTTCCCCACATCCCAGTGCTTGTTCACTTGTACGTGGTGGAGGCGACTGCTTCTGAAGTAGCTTCGATGAAGGCGGAGCCGACCACTCTACATCCACATTTGAGTCTCCAAACAACTGAGGTTGTACTACTGGCGGGCGTAACGGTGGTGACGGGTTAGGGCTCCCTCCATGAAGTGTCATCGGTGAGCAGCGTGAATTAGACATGACCGATGTTGGTGCTACTCCAGTTTGTTTGCGTACCGACTCAGATACCTTGATGATTAAGTCGTCGATTTCACTTATTCGGTTCTCCAGCAAACGTGAAAGTTCCAATAATGATGTTCCCTGTGCCATCGTGGTAACAGATTCAATTACATTTACCTATCTTAAAATTATTAACTAGGGATCCCACTCCTGACACCATGTGTGACGAACTCGCCTTCTCGTCGTGAATTAAAAGAGTGTATTTGAATGTTTGTACAAATGTCTCCGCGAGCCGTGTCAGGATGGCCGAGTAGGCGGGGTTCGTTTTGTTGCAGTTTACAACGATCCCTTTTAAATCACTAAAACTACTAGTCTGTGTCTACCATGTAATATGTTGGGTCAGAAGCAGCTCACCAACACAAGCGGCATACATACAAGTTCATCATCACTTAACGTATCTCACTCCCAAGCGTCTCTTGTTGAGGATGTTAAATTGGTACGCCTATTTTTGTTACCAACATTTGCTACCAAGTTCTACTACCAAGGTTTGCTACCAAGTTCTGCTACCATGTTTTGCTACCATGTTTTGCTACCAAGTTCTGCTACCATGTTTTGCTACCAACTCGGTCACGCTAACGTGGAACACATTTCACAACTATGTGGTGGCACAGGTAATGTGATGACTGGACCTTGGATTGGGCACGGGCATATGCGACAAGTCACATTACCACTATTCCCGAAATCCAATAGCGACGACTGGAACTTGGATTGGGTACGGACTATGCGACAAGTCACATTACCATTATACCCGAAATCCAACGGCGACGACTGGAACTTGGATTGGGTACGGACTATGCGACAAGTCACATTACCACTACCCGAAATCCAATGCTGCTGGCTGGTAGATCTCTACTGCTTGTGCCACCACCAAAATACTACTTGCTTTATAAGTCAAACTCAAAGAAGGAGACTAAAGAGTCAATGTTTTATGAACGTATAAACAGTTTACTTGGTGCTTCCAAGCAGCAATGAAACAAAAGCAAATGAACTCATGCAAACACTTACTGTACTGTTAGTGCTACGGGCTACTTGCTGGCGACGCAGTCGGACAGCGGCCAAGTTATATGCTTCCTTTCCTTAAGAAGAAGGATAGAGGATGCAATCCCGCACGGCCTTCTGGTGCAGAGCGAATCCTCCGGATATCAATCAAATAACCTATTATCATGTCATGGTTAGTAAATTCGACATAATTATTGATTCTAAACATATTTGGGGTTCATTGTTCCATCTAACGGTATGTACCGACGGCTAAAACAAACATGTAAATACTACGATGGTGCCAACTCATAAATTTCCAACAATATAACTAATTATTTAACATCAATGTTTAAATCATGATAATGAATTATCCCATAACAACGACTATTGAGAGTACCGTATACGGCACTACTGTTGAAATAAATAGGACGCCCTCTTTTTCTGTTAAACGTACAATCGATTTTAACAAGTTGTAATTGGAAACAATTAATTACAATCGATTTTAACAAGTTGTAGTTGGAAGCAATTAATAACAATCGATTCAACCAAATTTTGTTACAATATATATATATATATATATATATTTTTTTTTTTTTTTTGTCCTGAAAACCAAATTTGTAAAGAAAGGCAAATGATATAGGAAAACATATAAACGTCAATTAGTAAATTTCGAAGATTTTAGATGTATGGGCTAATATAGATATACGTCGTTAATATGGAGATTTGACTCGACTCGTTGTTTTGAATTATCGGAAACACTCTACAGGAGTTAATAAAACATTTATTAGTAGAGACATGGTTAGAATATATCTAAGAGGTGTGATTGTAATGATAACGAGACATGAAAACTCGTCACATTGAGGACGAGTTAGGTGATACGCTTGTGGTCATCAGATGACAGTCATCTGTGATCGACAAAGAAAAGAATGTGATATAGGCACCTTGAAGTTATATTGAGCGTGCATGCGAAACCGTTTCTGTAACCACTCGGCCACGGGTCATCCACGGAAATGGTAAGACAGAAAAACAACAACAATGTATAGATATAACGGGGGGAAAGTCAATGCCCACTCAACTAACGCGGCCGTGTGAACATCTATTGCATTGCTAGACGGAAAAGCGGCCTTGTAACGACTGAGGTCGCTATACCATTTCTGGCAACTTGGGAAAAATACGTCCCGCAGACATAAAACCTATAATCGGCTGGTTTTGATACCTTGCCTTTAATCACAATTTTCAGTGTAATGACGTCATCAAATTACAAAACAATGACATGGTCTTGAAAGAAAATTGTTCAAAGTACAACACCTCAGTCGTCGTCATTACATACTATGATCGGTTTGACAAAGTCAACCTGCAAAATTTTGCTGCAGTCGAAGCAATGTGGTCTCCAACACACAAAAAAGAGGGATATGGCGTGTGTGTGTGTCTGTGTGTGTGTATAGGTGCGTTTATATACGAACGTGATTTCTACATGGACGAATATGTAATACAAAATTGAAGAAAAAAAAAACAGTAAAGTAGCTAAGTATTTTGTTTCGTGATCTTGTGAGGTTCGAACCCGCAACCTCACGTCTCTGAGACGTCGCCTTTAACCACTCGGCGACACGTCTCGACGGGAAAATATGGGGAACGTTATGGACTTGAAAGACAGTTGTTCAATATATAACACATTCATCATACGTTGTCAGTTTGCTATTGACATGACGATCTATCACATGAATATGAGGGAGGCATTAGTACCTGTATGAAATTATTATAGGCATGGTTATCAAATTGCCCTAAAATATCCTTATAATTGCCTTATTTTTACACACAGTTACGCTATCCCTTTAAACTCGTCACAGTTTAATTAGAATCATTAACATCATACATTAGTACCATATTCAGTTCCATAGCTGATCACGTTTGCTAATCAATTAAGAGTAATTGTCTAGAATGTGTCATATGGCCAACCTGCATACACACGTATATACACACACACAATGCTAAATGTATGTATCAAACATCTGTAACACAGCTTTGAACTAACTATAGGAATTATCGCTGCACTTATCATCCATACTTTTTATCACTATCTGAAACTCCACAAAAACCACTAATTGACAAATAATCATCAATACAGAAGACTGAATACCTTTTTTTACAATGTATAGCTTGTTACATGTATAAATCAGCACAAAGTAACCACGACTACATTGTGTTACTGAATTGATATGAACAAATTTCATTTTGTTACAGTATACTGTATCAGTTTGAAAAGCCCAACCTGCAAAACTATAATTTTGCAGCAGACGAAGTAATGCAGTCTCCAACGCAAAACAAAGGTATACTGTGTGAGTGTGTGCGTATAGGTGTGTTTACATGCAAACGTGATTTCTACATGGACGAAGGTGTAGTACTCCATTGAAGAAAAAAAGTTAAAAAAAAATTATTATTTTCTTTCGTGCTCTTGTGAGGATCGAACCCGTACGTGTGCAACCTCACGTTTCTAAGACGACGCCTCTAACCACTCGGCCATACGTCTCGACGAGAAAATTAGAGGAACGTAAGCTTATGTACGTGAAAGATGAATCACGAATCGTTTGGTCCGCATTCCATTCTCATTTTCAGTTTTAAATTGCAAAATTGTCAACCTCATGAGGAGATTTCAAAGAATAAAATGCATGATTACTGCAGCTTATTGTCACATCTACAACATAAATAAGTTTCAGAGGAAATGAAGCAAAATCAGCTTAGATAAAGGTGCTTAAACGTTGTCAAGTCAATGCATGGTTTCTAAAAAAATCACCTCCCATAGACAATACACGTAAACTTGTCCGATTTTGCGTCTTTACCTTTAAACACAATTTAAAGCATGATGACGTCATCAAATTTCAAAACCATGACATGGACTTGAAAGGCAAATGTTCAAAGTACAACATATCTGAATTTGGGATAATATTGAGCTTAAACAACAGAGATACGAGCAAATGAATGTCAGAAACAGTACCTCAAAAAAATTAATTCCACTTTTTTGATTTCAGATGACGATATGATGACGTCATAATGTAATTATGGAAATAATGATACTTGAAACGTCAAGTCCAATTTATATGCTTTTGTAATATGCAATAAAAACATAGGGTCACCTGACGTTTTAAAGAGCTATGGCGAAATAAACAAAGACATGTTTTTTCACTATATTTGCACATAGACGCGCAGGCGAAATTTGAACTTTGACGCAAGTGCATTGCTTTGTTATTTGTAGGAATCGATTAGAAATCAATGGATATTGTTGCTCAAAGTATCAGGAATCCAAATCTGTCAAAAAAAGTGTATTTTCATGTTGCTGACGCGCTGTGCGCGCGAAAATGCGCGGACGGACGCGCACGCGCAAAATTGTTTGAAACGCATAAAATTGTCTGAAACTTCGAGATTTCCCATTGGAAAGTTGTTTTGAGCCTTTTAAAATTTTGACGCGCGCTTACGCGCACTTAATGATGTCCTAGGTAATTAGCATCAAAAGAAGTAAGATAGAACGTGACCTGAACTTTATGTCCACAAAAAATGATACAGAAATGACCTTTAGTTATGAAGTTATGATCGATCATGTAACATGGTCCAAAAATCACAAAATGGCGCCTAGACGACGTCATAGATATGTTACTGTCATGAAAACCTTATTGTGGCTAGATATTGTCATGAGACATGTTCCCTGAAAATGTCATGTTATTCCGTAATGTCATTCTTGAGATATTGATGACACAAAATTGTCCAGAAAGAAAGAAGAATAAAAAGAAACGAGACATGAAAACTCGTCACATTGAGGACGAGTTAGGTGATACGCTTGTGGTCATGAGATGACAGTCATCTGTGATCGACAAAGAAAAGAATGTGATATAGGCACCTTGAAGTTATATTGAGCGTGCATGCGAAACCGTATCTGTAACCACTCGACCACGGGTCATCCACGGAAATGGTAAGACAAAAAAACAACAACAATGTATAGATATAACGGGGGGAAAGTCAATGCCCACTCAACTAACGTGGCCGTGTGAACATCTATTGCATTGCTAGACGGAAAAGCGGCCTTGTAACGACTGAGGTCGCTATGCCATTTCTGGCAACTTGGGAAAAATACGTCCCGCAGACATAAAACCTATAATCGGCTGGTTTTGATACCTTGCCTTTAATCACAATTTTCAGTGTAATGACGTCATCAAATTACAAAACAATGACATGGTCTTGAAAGAAAATTGTTCAAAGTACAACACCTCAGTCGTCGTCATTACATACTATGATCGGTTTGACAAAGTCAACCTGCAAAATGTTGCTGCAGTCGAAGCAATGTGGTCTCCAACACACAAAAAAGAGGGATATGGCGTGTGTGTGTGTCTGTGTGTGTGTATAGGTGCGTTTATATACGAACGTGATTTCTACATGGACGAATATGTAATACAAAATTGAAGAAAAAAAACAGTAAAGTAGCTAATTATTTTGTTTCGTGATCTTGTGGGGTTCGAACCCGCAACCTCACGTCTCTGAGACGTCGCCTTTAACCACTCGGCGACACGTCTCGACGGGAAAATATGGGGAACGTTATGGACTTGAAAGACAGTTGTTCAATATATAACACATTCATCGTACGTTGTCAGTTTGCTATTGACATGACGATCTATCATTTGAATATGAGGCAGGCATTAGTACCTGTATGAAATTATTATAGGCATGGTTATCAAATTGCCCTAAAATATCCTTATAATTGCCTTATTTTTACACACAGTTACGCTATCCCTTTAAACTCGTCACAGTTTAATCAGAATCATTAACATCATACATTAGTACCATATTCAGTTCCATAGCTGATCACGTTTGCTAATCAATTAAGTGTAATTGTCTAGCATGTGTCATATGGCCAACCTGTATACACACGTATATACACACACACAATGCTAAATGTATGTATCAAACATCTGTAACACAGCTTTGAACTAACTATAGGAATTATCGCTGCACTTATCATCCATACTTTTTATCACTATCTGAAACTCCACAAAAACCACTAATTGACAAATAATCATCAATACAGAAGACTGAATACCTTTTTTACAATGTATAGCTTGTTACATGTATAAATCAGCACAAAGTAACCACGACTACATTGTGTTACTGAATTAATATGAACAAATTTCATGTTGTGACAGTATACTATATCAGTTTGAAAAGCCCAACCTGCAAAACTATAATTTTGCAGCAGTCGAAGTAATGCAGTCTCCAACGCAAAACAAAGGTATACTGTGTGAGTGTGTGCGTATAGGTGTGTTTACATGCAAACGTGATTTCTACATGGACGAAGGTGTAGTACTCTATTGAAGAAAAAAAGTAAAAAAAATATATTATTTTCTTTCGTGCTCTTGTGAGGATCGAACCCGTACGTGTGCAACCTCACGTTTCTAAGACGACGCCTCTAACCACTCGACCATACGTCTCGACGAGAAAATTAGAGGAACGTAAGCTTATGTACGTGAAAGATGAATCAGGAATCGTTTGGTCCGCATTCCATTCTCATTTTCAGTTTTAAATTGCAAAATTGTCAACCTCATGAGGAGATTTCAAAGAATAAAATGCATGATTACTGCAGCTTATTGTCACAGCTACAACATAAATAAGTTTCAGAGGAAATGAAGCAAAATCAGCTGAGATAAAGGTGCTTAAACGTTGTCAAGTCAATGCATGGTTTTAAAAAAAATCACCTCCCATAGACATAACACGTAAACTTGTCCGATTTTGCGTCTTTACCTTTAAACACAATTTAAAGCATGATGACGTCATCAAATTTCAAAACCATGACATGGACTTGAAAGGCAAATGTTCAAAGTACAACATATCTGAATTTGGGATAATATTGAGCTTAAACAACAGAGATACGAGCAAATGAATGTCAGAAACAGTACCTCAAAAAAATTAATTCCACTTTTTTGATTTCAGATGACGATATGATGACGTCATAATGTAATTATGGAAATAATGATACTTGAAACGTCATGTCCAATTTATATGCTTTTGTAATATGCAATAAAAACATAGGGTCACCTGACGTTTTAAAGAGCTATGGCGAAATAAACAAAGACATGTTTTTCCACTATATTTGCACATAGACGCGCAGGCGAAATTTGAACTTTGACGCAAGTGCATTGCTTTGTTATTTGTAGGAATCGATTAGAAATCAATGGATATTGTTGCTCAAAGTATCAGGAATCCAAATCTGTCAAAAAAAGTGTATTTTCATGTTGCTGACGCGCTGTGCGCGCGAAAATGCGCGGACGGACGCGCACGCGCAAAATTGTTTGAAACGCATAAAATTGTCTGAAACTTCGAGATTTCCCATTGGAAAGTTGTTTTGAGCCTTTTAAAATTTTGACGCGCGCTTACGCGCACTTAATGATGTCCTAGGTAATTAGCATCAAAAGAAGTAAGATAGAACGTGACCTGAACTTTATGTCCACAAAAAATGATACAGAAATGACCTTTAGTTATGAAGTTATGATCGATCATGTAACATGGTCCAAAAATCACAAAATGGCGCCTAGACGACGTCATAGATATGTTACTGTCATGAAAACCTTATTGTGGCTAGATATTGTCATGAGACATGTTCCCTGAAAATGTCATGTTATTCCGTAATGTCATTCTTGAGATATTGATGACACAAAATTGTCCAGAAAGAAAGAAGAATAAAAAGAAACGAGATATGAAACTCGTCACGCTGACGAGTTAGGTGATACGCTTGGGGTCATCAGGTGTCGGTCATCTGTGATCGACAAAGAAAAGAATGTGATATAGGCACCTTGAAGTTATATTGAGCGTGCATGCAAAACCGTTTCTCTAACCAATCGGCCACGGGACATCCCCGGAAATGGTAAGGCAAAAAAGAAATGTATGGATATTACAGGGGGGAAAAGTCAATGCCCACTCAACAATCGTGGCCGCGTGAACATGTATTGCATTGCTAGACGGAAATGCGGCCTTGTAACGACTGATGTCGCTATGCCATTTCTGGCAACTTGGGAAAAATACACGCCATAGACATAAAGCCTATAA
This sequence comes from Diadema antillarum, assembly GCF_040938485.1. Taxonomy (NCBI): domain Eukaryota; kingdom Metazoa; phylum Echinodermata; class Echinoidea; order Diadematoida; family Diadematidae; genus Diadema; species Diadema antillarum. The sequence goes on from NW_027272169.1 coordinate 158,550, forward strand.
TCGGCTGGTTTTGATACCTTGCCTTTAATCACAATTTTCAGTGTGATGACGTCATCAAAGTACAAAACAATGACATGGTCTTGAAAGACAAATGTTCAAAGTACAACACCTCAGTCGTCGTCATTACATACTATGATCGGTTTGACAAAGTCAACCTGCAAAATGTTGCTGCAGTCGAAGCAATGTGGTCTCCAACACACAAAAAAAGAGGGATATGGCGTGTGTCTGTGTGTCTGTGTGTGTGTATAGGTGCGTTTATATACGAACGTGATTTCTACATGGACGAATATGTAATACAAAATTGAAGAAAAAAAGTAAAATAGCTAAGTATTTTGTTTCGTGATCTTGTGGGGTTCGAACCCGCAACCTCACGTCTCTGAGACGTCGCCTTTAACCACTCGGCCATACGTCTCGGCGAGAAAATATGAGGAACGTAAACTTATGTATGTGAAAGCTGAATCGGGAATCGTTTTGTCCACATTCCATTCTCATTTTCAGTTTTAAACTGCAAAATTGTCAACCTGATGATGAGATTTCAAAAAATAAAATGCATGATTACTAAAGCTTATTGTCTCAGCTACAACATACTTAAGTTTCAGAGGAAATGAAGCAAAATCAGCTGAGATAAAGGTGCTTAAACGTTGTCAAGTCAATGCATGGTTTTAAAAAAAATCACCTCCCATAGACGTAACACGTAAACTTGTCCGATTTTGCATCTTTACCTTTAATCACAATTTAAGTTATGATGACGTCATCAAATTTCAAAACCATGACTTGGACTTAAAAGGCAAAAGTTCAAAGTACAACATATCTGAATTTGGGATAATATTGAGCTTAAACAACAGAGATACGAGCAAATGAATGTCAGAAACAGTACCTCAAAAAAATTAATTCCACTTTTTTGATTTCAGATGATGATATGATGACGTCATAATGTATTTAGGGAAATATTGATACTTGAAACGTTATTTTCAATTCATATGCTTTTGTAATATGCAATAAAAACATAGGGTCACCTGACGTTTTAAAGAGCTATGGCGAAATAAACAAAGACATGTTTTTCGCTATATTTCCACATAGACGCGAACACGAAATTTCAACTTTGACGCCAGCGCATTCCTTTGTTATAGGTCGAAATTGATCGGAAATCAATGGATATTGTTACTTAATGTATCAGGAATCCAAATCTGTCAAAAAATGTGCATTTTCATGTTGCTTACGCGCACTGCGCGCGGAAATGCGCGGACGGACGCGAACACGCGGAACGCTTAAAATTGTCTGAAACTTCGAGATTTCCCATTGGGAAGTCGTTTTAAGCATTTAAAAACTTTGACGCGCGCATTAGCGCGCGTAATGATGTCCTGGGTAATTAGCATTAAAAAGTAAGATAGAGCGTGACCTGAACTTTATGTCCAACGAAAATGATACAGAAATGACCTTTAGTTATGAAGTTATGATCGATCATGTAACATGGTCCGAAAATCACAAAATGGCGCCTAGATGACGTCATAGATATGTTACTGTCATGAAAACCTTATTGTGGCTAGATATTGTCATGAGACATGTTGACTGAAAATGTCATGTTATTCCGTCATGTCAATGTTGAGATATTCACGACACAAAATGTGCCAGAAAGAAAGAAGAATAAAAAGAAAGAAAGGAAGATTTTGACAAACACAATAGGTGATACGCTAAAAGCGTATCACCTAACGAGACATGAAAACTCGTCACATTGAGGACGAGTTAGGTGATACGCTTGTGGTCATCAGATGACGGTCATCTGTGATGGACAAGAAAAGAATGTGATATAGGCACCTTGAAGTTATATTGAGCGTGCATGCGAAACCGTTTCTGTAACCACTCGGCCACGGGTCATCCACGGAAATGGTAAGAAAAAAAAAACAACAACAATGTATAGATGTAACAGGGGGAAAGTCAATGCCCACTCAACTAACGTGGCCGTGTGAACATCTATTGCATTGCTAGACGGAAAAGCGGCCTTATAACGACTGAGGTCGCTATGCCATTTCTGGCAACTTGGGAAAAATACGTCCCGCAGACATCAAACCTATAATCGGCTGGTTTTGATACCTTGCCTTTAATCACAATTTTCAGTGTAATGACGTCATCAAATTACAAAACAATGACATCGTCTTGAAAGACAATTGTTCAAAGTACAACACCTCAGTCGTCGTCATTACATACTATGATCGGTTTGACAAAGTCAGCCTGGAAAATTTTGCAGCAGTCGAAGCAATGTGGTCTCCAACACAAAAAAGAGGGATACGGTGTGTGTCTGTGTGTCTCTGTGTGTGTATAGGTGCGTTTATATACGAACGTGATTTCTACATGGACGAATATGTAATACAAAATTGAAGAAAAAAAGTAAAATAGCTAAGTATTTTGCTTCGTGATCTTGTGGGGTTCGAACCCGCAACCTCACGTATCTGAGACGTCGCCTTTAACCACTCGGCCATACGTCTCGGCGAGAAAATATGAGGAACGTAAACTTATGTATGTGAAAGATGAATCGGGAATCGTTTTGTCCACATTCCATTCTCATTTTCAGTTTTAAACTGCAAAATTGTCAACCAGATGATGAGATTTCAAAAAATAAAATGCATGGTCACTGAAGCTTATTGTCTCAGCTACAACATACTTAAGTTTCAGAGGAAATGAAGCAAAATCAGCTGAGATAAAGGTGCTTAAACGTTGTCAAGTCAATGCATGGTTTTAAAAAAAATCACCTCCCATAGACATAACACGTAAACTTGTCCGATTTTGCATCTTTACCTTTAATCACAATTTAAGGTATTATGACGTCATCAAATTTCAAAACCATGACTTGGACTTAAAAGGCAAATGTTCAAAGTACAACATATCTGAATTTGGGATAATATTGAGCTTAAACAACAGAGATACGAGCAAATGAATGTCAGAAACAGTACCTCAAAAAATTAATTCCACTTTTTTGATTTCAGATGATGATATGATGACGTCATAATGTATTTAGGGAAATATTGATACTTGAAACGTTATTTTCAATTCATATGCTTTTGTAATATGCAATAAAAACATAGGGTCACCTGACGTTTTAAAGAGCTATGGCGAAATAAACAAAGACATGTTTTTCGCTATATTTCCACATAGACGCGCACACGAAATTTCAACTTTGACGCCAGCGCATTCCTTTGTTATAGGTCGAAATTGATCGGAAATCAATGGATATTAATACTTAATGTATCAGGAATCCAAATCTGTCAAAAAAATGTGCATTTTCATGTTGCTTACGCGCACTGCGCGCGGAAATGCGCGGACGGACGCGAACGCGCGGAACGCTTAAAATTGTCTGAAACTTCGAGATTTCCCATTGGGAAGTCGTTTTAAGCATTTAAAAACTTTGACGCGCGCTAATGCGCGCGTAATGATGTCCTAGGTAATTAGCATCAAAATGTAAGATAGAGCGTGACCTGAACTTTACGTCCAACGAAAATGACACAGAAATGACCTTTAGTTATGAAGTTATGATCGATCATGTAACATGGTCCGAAAATCACAAAATGGCGCCTAGATGACGTCATAGATATGTTACTGTCATGAAAACCTTATTGTGGCTAGATATTGTCATGAGACATGTTGACTGAAAATGTCATGTTATTCCGTCATGTCAATGTTGAGATATTCACGACACAAAATGTGCCAGAAAGAAAGAAGAATAAAAAGAAAGAAAGGAAGATTTTGACAAACACAATAGGTGATACGCTAAAAGCGTATCACCTAATAAAGAGAGATTTTGACAATCACAATAGGTGATACGCTGATAGCGTATCACCTAATAAAGAGAGATTTTGACAATCACAATAGGTGATACGCTGATAGCGTATCACCTAATAATTTTCTTCAATGGACGCTAAGTCTGTGATGGCTGGTTGATACGCTGGATCTATGATTCTAACAATCTGGAACATTTTTTTCAATTGGGGTAAAAAAGAATGACTTGGGGAAGTGTGGTGGAAAAGAAGTCATTATGTAGAACTTGTATCAGAGTTGTTAACGATAGTCGACGTCAGTTTTCGACCTTTGTTGTCATGTACGTAAATCATTGGGTTCTGTATTCGATCTCCTTTTCATTATGAGATACAGAAATTTTTCTTTGTCACTTTTCCTCTAAATGTCAGTGACAGTTTCCTCTAAGTCATTCAATTCAATACAACTTACATTTTTATTTCACATAAAAAAGCAAGGGTAACACCAATATGAAGCGAACGCTTGTCGGGTAAGGTGCACCCTATTGCAATTGTAACATATCTATTATAAAGAGTATTATGTAAAACAAAAAGATATCAAAAGGAATACAACAAAAGATAAAAATAATAGAAATCACTTATGTGAGGCATCAAAATTAACAAAGTATGACTGTATGATGCTGACTAAAACGTACAATGACTAAAAAGATGTTAAATATCTGATTAGAAAAATTAAACTAGGAGTCCAAGATTTTAATAAATATCATCCAATTATTCAATCAACTTTATGTGATTATGATATTAATGAATGTCAGTGGCATAATTTCTTACATCTTCGTACAAATGATCAATAATAGTATCTATCAACTCTAACAACCAATGATACTGATTAAGCTGAACATTTAAACAGATATAGAAAATGATAATATGGCATGAAAATTCCTAAAAATACATACTTATTTGTGCATATGAGAATTAGATAAAATGTCAATTTCATAATCAATGGTTAATATTGAAAGCTTGGATGTTATACGTGTAAAACACAAATAGTCAATATTTCAGATCATAAACTGCCAAAAAAATGTAGATGAAACAAACGTTGATTCTTGCTGTACAGTATAATCAAAATAAATCATACTCACATTCACGCTGTCTTGTTTCCGAATTTATAAGAATGTTACATGGTATGTCACAAATGGATGAAAGTATTCATATATACAATATATACATATCATTATTGTATCAATTTTCAATATATCGAGTAATATAATTTCATTAAAGTGTTTTTTGGAGCACATGATTCCTTTGAGATTGAAGAGCACGTTTTCTTTTTTTTGATAACGAAGGTTTTTTTTTTGATCAATGGTACAATATTATCCTCATTCAAAAAAATACTTAGGCTATATATTTAAGAAATCATCAAAAGCCATATCTGCATCTTATTCAAGGAAGACATCTCTTTAGTGTTTCTGGATTTAATCAACTTTTAATGATTCAATATCATCGTATTTCTGTATTACTTTGGGTTTTGCCTTTTTTAACTCACTTGAGGCAAAGATGGGGTGATAATATGTATGTGCGCAGATGGGACCAAATTTTAGGGCCAAATTTTGCCCAATTTGGGGCCAAATTGTCTGAGTTGTTTCTGCTGGGAAGGCACCGTCACTATGGTGATGGTATGTATAATGTATATCTAATACAAAGAGTCCATGTAATCCCTAATTAGACAATTTTTACCCCCCTCCCCCCCCCAAAAAAAAAAAAACCGGTATTTTGTAAAAACATAATTTCTGTATTAAAGTAAAGACATTAGTGAATGTAATTTGAAGGATATTTATGGTGGAGGGAACAGAATTGGGGGTCAGGTTTAACATGGTGACGTAACCAGTGTGATAAAATACTAATGGAAGCCGTGATCCCCCCCCCCCCCCCCGGCCGTCAAAGCTGCCCCCAGCAGCAAGTTTGCTGTGTTCTCAGACAATAGTCTGTGAGAATGCGTGCGAATGAGCTTGCGGCACTCACCTGAACGATAGACCCCGGGATCTCTTGTTTAATATTACGCTGTTCGATTTAAAATGTTGCGAAACTGGAAAAATGAACAGATGATCAGATTCGTCATAGTTAACTCTTTATGTGCCATGGTGGAAACCCCCTGTGTGCCACGTTATTCTGAAACCCGAAGGTAGTCATGCTTTGGGAGAGATTTCTGTTTATCCGATTTGCATAACTTCTACAAATTTCTGTTAAGATGGGCATAATAGTATGCAAAGTCAAAGAGGAATGCCAAGCTTTGTTACGATATAAATTGTATGACGAATCTATTTTCAATTTTTCTTTTGAATGACCAGTTGCTACATTACTGTAAAGACATGACTTTTGCACATAAAACTGTGACAGAAACTTAGAATGTACGAGCAAATCTAGTTGGGAACATCGCTTGATTGTCGACCACCACATAGAATGCAAGTCGTATACGAGAGGAACAAAAGCACAAGAAACGCTTCATTGTGCCGCGGGATTAGCAGTAATTAGCGGTTTATCGATCGGTCTTGGCGGCTTTGTTTGTTGAGCAGAATATGCGAAGTTGGCACGCCGTCGACTGAGTCGGACGTGCGAACGTGGCACGTATAAAGAGTTAAACAATACCATTGGTTAAAAATTGTGTGCATCAATACCGTTCGAAAAGCTTTATGTCTAGCAGGCTTGTAGATGTCTTAATTGTTCTAGTCTGGTTTCTTGTTTTCATAGATATTAGAGTGTAAAACAAATTATATAAGTGTATTAAGTATAATGTCGAATTTTTACAGTTTATCAAGATGATTTACAATTATTTCCTCTACAGACTTTCGCCATTTCTGTAAATAGACCAACTACAGCATTCTTATATCTGTTATCAATAATTTCTACAAATGAATCCTTAGATCCTTCAATATAAAGATCGGTTCTCTCTTTTAGCATGGAGGTACAAATGTCTACCTCCATGCTTAAACCTGCAACTGATAATTTTTTCCACCACTAGACATGTTTCGTCCACAGACTGAATTCATTGCTTGACAGCTGTAAATCATACGTGTATAATTTACTTCGCGGCTGTATTGATGACACCAATGGCGGATCCAGCCCCCGTCTTATTTTTACAAAATTAAGGGGGTGGGGGGGGGGGGGTGCGTCCCAGCCCTTTATATTTTTTTAAGGGTGCACCTCTTTATACGGAATTCCTGGATACGCCCCTGGACACTGACCATCACGCAATGAAATGGACTTTTACTATCAACATGCTATGTTTTAGTACTTGATATTGCACTTTCAATGATTGAAGGGAAAGAAATGAATAAAGGAAACACCATTAGTAAGTAATTTCATTCGCACTTGATGCATATTCTTTAATCAATTATCCCTTTGCATTAATACCAATAACACGTGTTACGCTGGACAAGCGGTATTGGTCTTTTGCAAATTCGCAATGTTCGCTCTTTTTCCAATGTTCGTGGTTTTGCAACCTTTTCAATGAACAGCTCCAGTACATAATATGTTTTATCAGGGGTTAGATCCAGGTTTTGGAAATATTTATTCATTTTTTTTTTTGGTAGAACATTATTCCTTTATAAATGCAATTCCTTTGAAATGCAACTGCATTTTCATTGACTGACAAAAGCAAGTGTTGTATAGTAGTATACATGTTCGATTCGAAAACAGATACATGTTTTATGTCTAGGTATGGAAGGCTTCCTCTCTAGTAGCCAAACACATTGCCATGATTGCTGCTCAAGTTTTTTTTTCACACTTGTCGTCGTGATGGTTGTGTTTTCACTGTACGTTTTCATGATAAAAATCAATAAATGTGACCGTGCATCACACAAACAAGAAAACGTCGCGCTCCTAGATTTTGCGTAAGAAATCCAAATTAGGTGAAACGGACCAGAAGAGTCAAAACTTACTTTTCTCATATTTTTCCGAAAGAGCATTTCTTCTTTCGCATAAGTTTAGGGATAATAAATCGAAAGAAAATACCTTTGATGGTAGTCTGTTTTTTTTTTTTTTGTGGGGTATACTATGTAATTTGTGTAATAAGTGTAACCTTTCCTACTTCTTTACTTTTAATTCTATTTTTTTTAAAAGATAATGTCCCTCCTTTAAAAGATATAGTATTTGCCAGAAAAGAAAAGACCATATACGTCATAAATTCTTTTCTTACTGAGCACTGTTGTACCTCACAATGTGACTAGACATGTTTTCTTTCCACTATTTAGAAAGGTTAGGAGAGTCAATTTGCTGTGAGATACATAAACAGTTTTAAATCTGACGTTTTCGCTGTCAGCATTTGCATGAAACTAAAAAGTCACGACTTTTAGTGGTTTTGTGATGCATGGTCACATATTGATCTTTTGTTTATTATTTTTCTGCTCCACTAAGCATGAATTCAGCCATTTTGATTAATTTTCAAATAACCTTGACACAATAAATTTCTGAATTATATGACAAAACTAAAAACTGGGTCAATCGTCTGATTGCAGATGAAGCGCACATGTGTAGACATTGCCATTAAAAATGATGAATAGAAAATATGATTTCAATTGCATTTGCACATTATGTTCAATTACGGGGGCATTACATCTTTCATTTAGTACAAAAATCGGCAGCTCCATATAAAGATTTTTGGAATTTATTGTGATCCTTGAGCAGAGAAACCAATGCTCTGAAAAATCTTAAACAAATCACACTGAACAGTGTTGATGACATAGGAGCCTCACATATTTCAGAAATGTAGCGGTATAATTTCATTACAATACCGCTTGCTTAACAATTTCACCTGTGTGAAATCTATGCATGCCCTTTTCTTTTGTCCCGAGCCCGAACTCATGCATTCTTGTCGTGAGGTGGTTAAGATTCTGAACGATTTTAATACGGTTTTATCCCGGGTTTTATCCTTCCTGTATACCGCACATGACAGTCTCGCACACAACGCCTGTGCTTCCTTGGCCGCTTGGTGGCGATACCCCGAGAATTTGCTCGCCTGAAAAAAAAGAAAAACAAAAGAAAAACAAAACAAACGTGCTTGTTTGTTTGTTTGTTTATTTTTTCCAGGCGTGCAAATTTTCGGGATATTTTCACTAAACGTTGTGTACGAGACTGCCGTGTGCGGTGTACAGGGAGGATAAAACCGAGTCGAATGTTCAGAATCTGAATTAATGGTGAGGCTGTCATGTCATCATCCTTGTTCATTGCAATTTGTTAGTAATTTTGAAAACATTTTTATTCCTCAACCCAATTGATATAAATGCTGAAACTCAGTACTTAGTATAACTAATTTATAGTTGTTCAAATGTAAAAGTTTGAAAATCATCAGGAGGACTCCTTTAAGCTGTGAGGAATAGCGTCCAATCGGATAAACAGAATGGCTAGGAGGTTGAAAAATCATTCCCATTGAATAGCAAACAAGTCTTCAACTTGATATTCATACATTTGTTTTGTTTTTTTTTTTACTTGAAATGAGAATGCATTTCATTCTTTTCATCAAATTACAGTCAGTCTCACTAAACCCCACATAGAGAGTGTTGACAAAGTTGAATAAAGAAGAATGCAAGATTTACACAGGCAAGCCCTAATTCTATCGTGTAAGCCAAAATTAAATTGAAAATTGAAATAAAATTCTCCTACCTGTCTTCTTGGATTCCACTTTTTGCAAGGTTGACTGTTTTGTAGTCTATACAGTTGGAGTAATAGAATTAATTCTCAGTGATAAATTTCAGAGGGACAATGTTGTTATTGCGTTTCTAAATATTTTATCAAAATCCCCCTTTTTCGGGCATTAATTGTGTGTGTGTGTGTGTGTGTGTGTATGCGTGTTCAAACCGAAGATCATGACTTTATCCCTTCAATACAATGATTCGTGTATTCCATACAGTAGTACATATACATGGAATAAATTATACAAAGAATATGATTTACACCAACGAATCAAACAACGGCCCACAAGACTCACAATGAAAATAGGTCAAAATGAGCCATATTGCCCACGCGTTATAAAGCATCATAATATATATATATATATATATATATATATATCTATATATATCTAATATATAATATATATAAATAAATAAATATATACATATATATAATATATAATATATAAATATACACGTAGATAGTGCATGAAACTATTTAATGTGCACTATAACAATATAATCCCCGACAAATTATGAATTTGACCCGAATTTTGCCTGAGAATTTGGAGGTGCTTGGTATTTGTTATATAGTGCAAGAAGAAGTTCCTTCACATTACCTTTTTTTTTATCATCGTTTTCATCGTTATTGCTATACTTATTATTCGTAGCAGTAGTATCAGTAGTAGTAGTACTTTGGGGCCGTTTGCCGATACCATAACAGACAGTATCCCTCCATAAGATGAATGTGTTTGTGCGTGGGGAAGGGGTGATTACTTGGTGCGTGTCTTTACACTTCTCAAAGACAGAATTCAGTTGTCGGAGGGGAGACTGTACATAATGTTCCCTTGACACTAAGAAACGACGGAAACTTAGAAATGGAAAAAAAAGAATAAAAGAAAGCGTTGTAAATGCAGCAAGAACAATGTACACATGTAGCTTAAATTTACTAGCAATACATTTACTCCTACATGGTCTTTTCCAACCACTATAACATCATTCCTTGTTCCTGGTCACCTAAAAACGTGTTACAATTGTAATACATGGACGCCGCAAGTGGCTGGGACTACAAGGAGCTTGGCACACATTTAGGCTTACGCTGGAAGAGTGAAAGAGGGTAGACATTACAAGCTGCTTGTAGAGACGTATAGGCCTACATAATATATCGAAAGGGAAGCAAACGGCCTAAAGGTCATGCTACGTTGAGGGATATTTCTCCACGCAAAAGTGGAACACTGCCAGAAAGCCGAAAGTATCCTTTGTCACATCATTTTCAAGAAGATTAAATGAAATAAGATTTATCAATGAAGTTGAAAAATTGAAAGTGAGAAACGGGTTCATGCTAACTACATGTCTAAGGTAACTTCAGAATTGCAAACCTTGTTTCATTTTCGGATTAACAAACCTTCAGAATTAAGAACCCCCGAATATTGAACTTCCACAATAACGAACATCCGGAATGAAGGACTATAACAGTGTATAATGAGAGATTATTTATAGTTCCTATGATGTTCTAATATTTTCGTGAATATTCATCATCTTTTTAACATCCTCCAGTAGTGCATTATAGTGAAAGTGATACTGGTGAATGCTAACATTTACGTAAATTTTATATACACACTTGAGTATGATTAAGAAATAGCTGGTGCGATGTCTGTCATCTGTAACTGTTATTTACATTCCGTTCTTATCCTTCTTTCTTCTCAGATCCACTGGCATTAGGGATAGGATTCATCAATGCTGTCGTATTTACCTCCTTGTTTTTGTCATTGTATTGGCTCTTTAGACGCAAGAGACATGCCCACACTAACGATAGTGAGTGTCATTTACCTAGCATTCAAATAATTCGAATTGCTATTATAAGAATGTTATATAAGCACTTTAAATAGAGTAATTTTCTTAAGATGAAATAGCACGACAAGGACGGAAATAATGACAACCCGAAATAATGCCTCCGACGTCCGACCACACTTCGTAGCGGAGGCATAAGAAGAGAAATTACTATCACTTTTTTTAAAAATCAAATTTCAACAGCCATAGTTCAAACCTGAGCAGTTCAGCATACGCCAGTAAGGAAGGACACAGCCACGCGGTTCTACTGCAATTCTTCGATAACTTTATTAGGACGTAAACCAAATCTCCAGTGGAATGAACATAACCCCATCTGACACAAGGGGGCGACATAACCAATGGCGTAATTTCTCTTCTTTTCCCCCCTTTGTGTTTCTCCCACACTGAATTATAAACCACATACACATTAACTGAAATATCTTGGTGTAAGGCTTGTCACAACAATTATCTTAACAAATAAACGACCTTACAAGGATTAGAAAGGTCTTGTTGTAACGAATATTTTGAGAACTGTGCCGAATGTGTAACGCAGCATATGTATACAAATAGATTTCATGGATACAGTTAATGTGACTTCATGATATTACATAATGACACCTCTATAAACTATCAAATCTATAACCTGTCCTAATAATACAACACATCCTGCAAACAGGCAGTATATTACTACCAATATAACTACTAACGTAGGCGGTATTAACCTTCAAATACTAGCAACATACGATAACACAAAAATGACAGCTTACTACCAGAGCGAAGGAATACACCATACCACAAATGCGATACAATGTATTAGCGTTTGCAACTAAACCAACGACGTTCAAACATAATTTCCTTCAAAAACGACCACTGTGATGGGGTAATGCATTATCTCACGCCATCTAAAGATACACTGGAAACATCTAAATCACAAAAGGTATGTAACGTTAAATGCAATGGTATGCATGACCTACAAACAACCAGGTATATAACCTCAAAGTATTAATACAACTGTAATAACACTTGGAAGAGTTTGTTTGCAAAAACCGATAAGTCCATATTTACCAAATGGAGATATTTGCGATTAAAGGTCAAGAAAAATAGAGAGAATAATAAGAATTTTTTTGCATCTTTTGACCATAACTTAAAAAACATACCTTTTATGTCGTGACCAATATATCATTTAAAAGGTATCATTTTGTACTTTATAACAGAGATCGATCTTCATGGACTTAGCAAACAAACCCTTCAATCACACAATTGTTTGAGATGACAATAGTAATCACATGTTCCAATAGGAACTGTGTATATACATACATAAGAACTAATCTCAAACACAGTGTTTACTCGAGATCAACGACATAATCATGTAGCCTCACGGGAAGACGTCGTTCACGTCTGGGGTATTTGCCAGGATCAACGAGTACCTGGATAGGAGCGGGCAGAGAGTCAGAGACAGGAGAAGTGTCTCCTGGAGTGGCTAGTTCTGTTGGAACTCGAGGAAGAGCATCCAAGGGAGTGGATGGGGGAGCAGGGTCACCAGCCGGATAATGGGGTCCATCGGGAGGTGCAGGCGGAGGATCGGCGGCAGGAGGAGCGCGAGGCAAGGAACCAGGAGGGGTGGATGGGTATGGTGGGACATCAGCGTTGTCATCTGGGTCATCACCAGATTCCACATGGTGCGGTGTGGAATGAGGAGAAAGGGTAGAAAGGACCTTCAAGAAGTCGGCCAGTCTGACACGGTAGGACGAACTGCGTAGCTGGTTGCCAACGAACTTCCGGATGTTGCACCACTCGCCGTCGATTGAGCAGACCAGGTAGCGTGGTCTGGCATGATGTTTTGACCGATCAGCACGGAGGTATACGAGGTCACCAACGAAGATACGGGGTAGAGAAAGCGTGGGGCCAGGTGTAGTCTTGGTGTATGGATGATTTTTCAGCCGCTAACATGTTGGGCAGTGATGATATCCTTGTCCGAAAAGGGGATCTGCTCGCATGTCAACTGATCACGTTGCATTAACATTTCCCTTGCCGACAAGCCACGGGATCGAAGACGACTGTTGAGACGGGCAGTGGTAACTGACAAGGTCAAAGACGTGATGGGGGCACCAGATGGGTCATGGCGGAGGAGCCCGTCCTCCAACTCGCGGACTGATTTTTCGGCAACAGGGTTCTTGTTCTTGTTCTTTGCGTGCCCAAGCTCAATGCGGATGTTGTGGGACGAAAGGAGGTCATCGTGGCATAAAGCAAAAAATCCAGGAGCTGGGTCTGTGCGAATAACTGCTGGTGGGCCATCACGAGGTCTCAATTCAAGGCAGAGTTGGAGAATGGCAGCACGCAGGGTCTCCTTCTTTTCATCAGTGATAAGGCGGGTGACAGTATATGAGGTGACCGTTTCGCGCAGGATGAGAATGAGTTGGCGAGAGCGTTTCAGCCATCAGCTGCAAAGGAGATACCAACTACATCAGGAGGGTCACTTGTGGACTGCGGGTGGACCAGCCAAGGGAGAGTTTGGAGAGAGACACAGTGGTGGCAGGATGAGGTAACCTGTTAGACGGCAGACTCCATGTCCAGGGCATAGAAATACCGGGATGCAACAGTCTTTAATTGGTGAGCAGAAGGGTGGTCTAATTTGACATGGATGGCCGTGAGGAGACCATGGATGACAGACCGAGGGACGACAATGGCTTCAAGAGGGGACACAAAAGCTTGCTCTTGGCTGACAACCAGGAGACCATCGGGGGCAATCGTGACTGAATCCTAATCCAAGCTGGCCGTGATGTGTAAGGGGGGGGGGGGGGGGGCGAGTCTTCCAAAGCAGGATGTCATCTGCAGAAATGCGATGCACGACAGAGTCCTCCATCTGTCTCACAAATGTGCACACTTGACACGATGAATCAATGCAGTCTAGAGCATTGCGACTTGCAAAATCGGATGGGACATTTGCAGATCCAGAGAGGTGGCGCAGGGACAATTGGTATCTGCTCACCGTTGACAGGAATGTGGACACGCGGGGGCTGGCAGAAAATTCATTCTGACACAGCTTCTCAAATGCCTGGACACATGGTTTGCTGTCCATAAGGACACATGTGCGGTGCTTGGACTGAACAATGTATGGGCTGAAGTGCTTGAGAGACACAGCAATGGATAACGCTTTTACCTCGATGGGAGCCAGGAAACCTGTCGTCCCCTCAGCTTGGCACTGAAAAAACCAGCCACAAGAGGCTTGTGATTCCTCGTGACATAGAGAGTAGAGCCGATGCCATGCTTGACTGATCCGTCTGTGACTAGCCAAAGTTGGTCAGTAGCGTGGGGGAGAGTGATCGTGCGGGGGAGGTGAGGGCATGCTGGGCTTCCTGGAATGCAGAGCGGAGGTCATCAGTCCAGGAAATAGTATCCTGAGACTGTCGACCCGCAACAACGCCATCTAAGGGAGAGAGAAAGGAATCGCAGTGGGGGATAACGCGGGCAAGCATCTTAAAAGCTCCAATGAAGGAACGCATGCCTTTGACGGTAGATGGAAGGGGGCATGCTGCTAGGGCAGCAATACGATGGGGGCTAGCCTTGAGGGTGCCCTGAGACCACATCCATCCAAGAATGGTGGTAGTCTTGGGGGAGATGGTGGTCTTCGAAGCAGAGAGGTTGAGCCCTGACTTGCTCAGTGCATGCAAGAGGTCTTCTGGTGTGTTACCACCGCAGTACAAGTCATCAGCAAGTTTGACGACAACACCTTCCACCAGGAGGTCACCCAGTACGCGACACATGAGCTCTTCCAGAGAGGTTTCCGAGCCAGGCATTCCCATAGCCAAGCGAGTGTATACACGCAATCCACGGAAGGGTGTGGCAACACCACAGTACTTCAGGGACTCATGAGACAAGGGGATCTGATGAAATGCATTGGTCAGATCTGAGGAAACGATGTATTTCCACTGGCTGATCTTGCGTAGAGTGGAATCAACATCTGGCATAAATGACGGTTTGGGTTTCGAATACCGACCTCAGCGAAGGCAGTCACAATACGGTAACCACCAATGGGTTTCTTTACCAGGAAAGAAGGATTTAGGTAGCCTATTCCACAGTTACACCAACATCTTCTGGCCGAGCAAACACACCCAGTGTTTCGAGTTCATCGAACTTGGCTTGCAAGTCGACCAACTTGTCTCTGGGGTATAAGGGGAGGCGACCTTTCCTCTGTGGGGGTTGAACAGGACCCATATTTACGACTGCCTTGAATGGACCTACAGCACCATTGTATCCCTTGAAATGGGGGTCAAAGACGTCATCGTACTCAGTGTGTAGGTCCTTGAACTGCTGTCTGATGCTCGAAGGAAGAATGTCATAAGGATCTGCCTTCACCAGAGCAGAATGGTTATTGCTAGAGGTACGACGGGAAAAGGCTGCAGGAGGAGAGATCTCATCACTTGGAGTGTATTTAACTGCCTGGGAAACTACTGGACGCACGTGACGAAAATGTTCATTACGACGCAGAACTCATGGCTCGATGCAAAGATTCGGAATCCGGATTTTACCATCGACACCTGAAACAATGCAAGGGGTGGGCCAATACCTAGGTGACTCCAAATCAGCAGACCGGACTCAACCATGTCGAGGTTCCAGAGCAACACACTCATCAGCGTGAAGTTCAGGAGGACCTCAACAAACTGGCCAGGAAACACGGTGGTAGTTTCAGGAGGTGTGCGGAGAACATATGCACGACGAACAGCAGGGGACAGGTTGGTTCGCTGAGAGGACCCATATGAGTACATGGTGCCATCGCTTAGGGTGATTTGACGTTTGGCAGGCCGGATTGCAATATCATTGCATTCCATGAAGGGTGTACCAGCCAATACTTCAACGTCAAGATTCTCGACAACAAGGCCGTCAAACAAGAAGCGTTTGCCATTGCGAGTGAAATTTGAAAGATCGCAACTGCTGATCTGTAATTTAACAATAATGTTGTAAAAAAGGAACCACGGGACTCGAACCAGTCATCTGCTGTTTTCCGGGGCAGCGACACTACCATCAAGCTATTCGTGGTTACCGGCAGTGATAGGATAAACTTGGAATAAATACCCATGCTCCGAAATTCCGAATTTTGGATGTTTGAAGCGTTTCTTGTGGGATGACAGTAAATTATTAGTTTAATTGGTTTGAAAATAGTCATGACGAATTAAAAGGATAAACACTGAGTATTGTAGTAAGGTAGCAGTCTGTAAGAAAATAATTTTTGAATGTCGTCTACTTTCAAAATCTCATGTTCGGATATATTTGGTCGGTATGCTCGTTCTGTAGTAACTTCCAGCAAAGTGTCCGCACAAATACGCACACTTTCTTATGGAAAAAAACATATTTAATTTGTACTGCTGAATGAAGTTGTCCAAACAACAGTTACATTAAGATACGAAAAAAAAAGAGTGAACTATACCACACACACACACACAAATACAACAGAACACGACACAACAGAAAGTGAGATGTATGTTTCTGTGGAAGAACGAAATAAATTTGAACTTGAACTTAAAAGAGACTTTTCACCGAAATGATATCTTAATTTCCGTAAGAACACCAATATGGAGTAGATGTATTATGTTTCATAATCAGGCCGATTTGAATATTCATTCAAAATAACTGCCCCCAAATTTCATATGTGATTGATATGTAATCAATGAATTAAGATAAATGACTTCGAAAGAAATGAAAGTTCAATAGGCATGTAAAGGCCTAATTCTGGCAGAGACTGCCCTACAACTTGACGACCCTTTGAAGCTCTAAGAACCTTCCAAGTCCGGGTCTATGCCGTACAGGTCACACTTAAAGCCAATGGCCTTTGACAGCAATATGCGAATTATTGTTGCTCGCAGGGGAACCGGAAAGTCCTCCTCAACCTCTCGACCACAGTCCATGTTTACGAATTTCTGTATTGGACAAAAGAAGACATGCAGAACGTAATAGAAACGTAATACTTGTACAATTCTCTCTGTCTGTCTGTCTGTCAATCTGTCTGTTTGTTTCTCCTCCTCTCAGTACACATGCACACAGCCACACACATGTACATTTGCACCACAAATGATTCAATTTTGGTATGGTGATCCAGTAATATTTATGGATTTTTAAAGGATTCTTTTATCTATTGGCAGGGTCATGATCTTGTGGGGCAGTCATACTTACCGAGATTGCTTAATCTGAAACACGATTACAATCATGCAAACTAAAATCGCGTTTAACAAACGTGCTTTTTCTTTCTCTAGTTGTTGTTTAAAAAGGTGTGAACCAATCTCAGGGAAGACAATCATAAGGATAAAAGAGTTATTTTCTGTAGTCATAGTAATGGATTTAGAGTGTGTAAATTTGATATTGTCTGATTTGGGAGTATCTTTACATATGTCGTAGGTGCATTCATATTTATCAAACAGCAGTGTCAATATCATATGCTTAGATTGATACCAAGCAGGGTACTAAGAATAGTTTGGATTCGATACTGTCACATACTTACTGCTTTGTATGCGTAGAAAGGGTCCATTACATACTGCAATTCCTCATCTTCATTCTTGGCATATTTCACGTGAAAAGTAGCTTTGATGTACATGGTACAGTTATATTGGAAAGCAGCAACGACCCCATAGACTAATGTCATCTTAGGAAGCTTGATCTGGGCAAGACGGGGGAAAAAGAATTACGCTTTGATATGCAACATATCCAGTTTCCACGTACCTAAAGAAAACTCACGTATAGCTCTGCAAATATATATCATCTACGCATGAACAAGAATGGAAGTGGTAATAGTTACGACAAATAACAAAATTCGCGTGATGTAGAAAGAGAAAGCAATTAAACTTGCCTCTACCAAGATTCGGGTAAAGCCATCCGTGTTTGCTAATATTGCCATACCTCTTTAAAAAGCCTTTTAATATAGCCCTTGCAGTAGACAAAATGTTAAGTACGAGGTTTTTGTAGTTGATTCGTGTTCTAGAAATGAGTTTGAAGTAGCTTGGTTGCTGCCTTGGCAACCTTAGGCGACCTTTTTTATTAGCCCTATTAGCGCAGGTACAATATGAAATATACTAGTATATTGCTAATTTTAACACAGGGAGCCGGAAAACATGGAAAATACATTTTCAAGGGTTTTCTATGACAAAGAATCCGTTCATAACATCAGTTTCATTTTCAAATGATGCAGGTGTCTTTAAAATCATCATGCATAAGCAAAGTTAGCTAATATGCATTATATGGTCATGATAGTCAAGCAGTTGCTACTACATACCATAATCATAACCTGAATAGGTTGTTTAGTATACGTTGGTTTTCTTTTTTTTTTCATTTTTGTTGTATTCATATTCTAGATGGGCATTGAAGTAACCTTAACTTGGTTGCCACCTTGGCAACTTGAAATCATTTTCATTATTACTTCAATAGCATTAGCGCAATATGTAGGGCCTAATATGTTGTTAATTTGTCGCAGGAAGCCCGAAAATACAGATAATTCGATGACCAGAAATCGACTTATGACACCTCTTTGTACTTCTTAATGATAGAAATGTCTTAAATACCATAAGCATAATGGGCTAATTAACATATTTGTATGTAAATTGTACAATAACCCAGTTTGTCGGGTCCCATATACCGTGTATGTGACCAGGGGCCCGTTTTATCAAAAGATAAAATCGATTTTAAATTTCCTTACCGCGCAGGCTGCCATAGACTTACAGTTGAAATCAATTATATAATCAATTATAACTCTTCATAAAACAGGGCCCTGGAAAAGTATATACCAGTTGTTTGTTTGTTTGTTTGTTTGATTGATTGATTGATTGATTGATTATTTTGGTAGATTTGTGTTTAAGATGAATACTG
This sequence comes from Diadema antillarum, assembly GCF_040938485.1. NCBI lineage: Eukaryota > Metazoa > Echinodermata > Echinoidea > Diadematoida > Diadematidae > Diadema > Diadema antillarum. The sequence continues at coordinate 177,643 of NW_027272169.1, forward strand.
GCATTGCAGTAATCTAAGCTTGGTTACCTCCTTGCCAATCTTGGGCAGTTTTCTTTGATTCTCCTAATTACCATATTTAGCTAATTAGGGCAACTGTACAGATTATTATGTGACCGTGCATTACAAAACCAACAAAAAGTCGCACCTTTTGATTTTACGTGAGGACTCGAAAAAAAAGTGAACGCGTCACAAAGTCAATGTTTAGTTTTCTATGTTTTCTGAACGAGCGGTTCTTCTACATTATTCTTGAGTTTGGGATCATAAATTGAATGGGAAAGTGGGTTTTCAGCAGTTTTTCTACAATCCTTGTTTGGTAGAGTAGTGTGATCAGATTTTTCTTAGAGGCCCCTTTTCATTTCTTGAAAATCATTTGCACACTCTTTACTTTCAACTGTGATAACTTTTGAAAGGATGATGCTTCTGCTTCCAAAGTTATCATTCTAATTTATCACCTTAAAAAACAAGTTCATGAAAGGAATAATGCCATATGATCGTTATTTGATTCGAGGAAGAACTCCTGCTAACCTGCAGCCATGGTGACAAATCAGCTATGTCGGGAAACCAGGCACTTGAATGGTCTAACCGGGCGAAATAGGGGGCTGAGTTGTAAGCTGATGACGAGGCTTCGATTCTGTCACTGGTCGTTCGTAACTGACTGATGACGTACTTATTACATTCGGGAATGTCTCGCACGATTGGATCTGTACTCATCATGGGGAAAGAGAGGTACAGTAAGAATGAAACACAGTTTAACAGGACATGTACTACTAGTACATATGAGATAATAGGGCATAGCATGTTCTTTTCTTGATGGAAAAGCAGCTTTACAGCGTAACCTGGACATGGGCAGTGGAAACTTGAATTCTTTATGTACGAAGCGGATAATCACCAAACGAGGGTTGCACCTCCTTAAGCCTGCATGGACATTAATCCAGAAATGCCTATTGCATTTATCTTGTAACAGACTTTAAAAAGTGAAGATTCCTTGGCAGGAAAGAGAGGTCATAACATGATTCATCATCACTAATACGATGTGCATGAGTGATCATCGGCCAGGTATCTATATTCCATTAAAACATGTGAAACAGGCCGGTAGCCAGCCCGGGGTGGGGGGTGGGGGAGGGATACGTTGGATGTGTATATACGCCCCCCCCCCCCCCCCCCGTCTGAAAGGTCCTTTATTAAAGTCTTTTCATGATAAGCTTCATCACACGAAAAGGTGTTTGAATAATTAAATGAAGGGTCTTTGGTATCGAATACGCTGAACTGCATGCATCAGTCGAGACCCCACCATTACGTTGTATAATTAAGCTGTTCTTTTAGGGAGAATGATTTGTGGACTAAAAGGAATGCCCTTCTTTAGGAAGAATGAATATTAATGAATTAATAAGTAAATGTAAGCATGTCTACAACGACTTCTGTGCTAGTTTGAAAGAAGTGGAGGGACCCTCTGCAGAATAAAACATGTACGTGTGAACTCAAAGCGTTCGCATGAAACTTAAGAGATTTGATTAAACTGGAATAAAAATGTTCATATACGTTTTCCTTTATGAGAAAACAAACCAAAGTGTTTGACGATGGGATGGCTGTGCACTCCGAGGCTCATGCAGAGCAATTGAGCTTTAGAATGGTAAGACAAGGCTTTTAGGACGAGACCAATGGCTTTCAGTGGTGGATGTATGACGTGGTAGCGTCTCAGACCACGGTTCTCTGCAATGTGAAACTGTGTCAACAGAGCATTGTTAATAGAACAATGAAATCATTGTGTCTTCATTTGTTGCTATTATGTTACTCTGTGTACATGTGAACATAAATATAATATAACATGATAGAGTAAAATGTATTATAGCAAAATATAATATAATAAAATGTAATATAAGATATATAATACATATTATATATTATATACATCCATACATACAACAATAGAAGAGCAGAAAAAGGGGAAATCTCCGCAAGAAATCCACTATTTTACAAAGTATGTCAATAGACAACTGTGGTTTGTTTCGTTCAACGCGTGGACTACGGTTTACTTAACATAATTATAGATCATTAAACAATATGTCCAAACAAAAAATACAACGGGAACCTCCGCAGCGATAACTTTGCAAATGGGAATCAATACAACTACAGGGTGCGAAACTATAACTTATCACCCACATCAAACAGAAGAACTCATCCGATTTGCTTCAATGGTCAAAAAGAAATGAAGATCTTTGTAGAACGTGTCTGGAATCTTCACTCCAACTTTTGTCCATTTTGTTCACACATTTATTATAGTTAAAAGAGCATCCAAGTGCTTTAATAAACAGACCCAAAACAGGCTTTACAAAAAAAATCACATTTCTCTGTAACAACTTAATCAAACTGAATGGGATTTTTTGCAAAATATTGGTAAGACGTTCGATTGAAAGTTATCACTACGGAAATCCAGTTGTATTTCTTTTTTTTTTCTTTTTTTTTTGGGGGGGGGGGAATATATATCACACCCCCATCATCATCAAAATGAGGTAACTGTCTTAATAAAAAAGGTTTCAAGGAAAATAACAACAAACTAGTATTGCAGGATTATTCTAGAAGTTCTTATCAAACTTCTGTGTGCAAAAGTAATTAATGCGTTCAAGACAAATACGAAAAATTCGATGATTAAAAATTAATTTTAAGTAATATTTAAGGGTCTATGAAAAATTCTCTTCTTAATGTATTTTTACTAGCTGTTGTTTATGCTAACACATGGTGGTTGTCCTCCTTTAATACACAACCTAGACACTTTTATACTATTGTGCGGTAATGTTAACAGAATCATGTGGGAAATAAATATGTTAACCCCAAATTGAGAAAGGACATAATTATAAGGACACTTTTATGTAATTCTATAAAAAAAAAGGTATAGTTGTGTCGTGTCTTGCGTTAAGCACCACACTTTGAAGATACAGGTACACTCTAAGAAAATAGGTACAAATTTGCACCTTTACCAATGTCACAATAGATGATTTAAAGGGTAGCTTCGAAATGACTTTCTTGTCTGGAAAACGTTTAACCTATATATATATATATATATATATATATATATATATATATATATACAACAACAAAAAGAGGACAAATCTTAAAGGGGAGAGTACCCAAAATATATTTGCATGTGGATTGAGAAAATGTAGTGATATTAGAACACATCAATGAAAGTGTAATGAAAATCGAACAATCCGTTCAAAAGTTATGAATTTTTGAAAGTTCGGTGATGACTGAACTGCCCATTGCAGAATACTGTTACAGATCAGAGCATCACATACTTCCCAAGAACTATATACGATATCAAAAAAAAAGTGTAAAGAAAATTCCACAAAATATCATTTCCTACTAACGCACTATTTCCGTATAAACGTCTTATTTAAGTGTGTTATTGTTTAAACTTCTGGAAAGGGTATCAGGGGTTTTCGGGGTAACTAGATGTCAATTTATATAAATTTAGATTGTTGCTGTTTATGCTTATGTGCTTTGATTGTTACATATTAATAACTTTTGTACAGGCTCACTTACACTCGTGTTAGAAAGGTAAACAGGTTTTAGACGCTTCGTGGAATGTCTGCCCTCCTCGACGAAAATGGCGCTGATTGAAAGAACTCGTATTGTTTCCGATGACATCCGTAATCCGTAGACCATATGCGGGGCATGGAAAGTAAAATTGATAGTCTGATGCTCAGCACATACACGATAGAAAGGAAAACCGCATTGACTGTGAGTCCGATGCGCGCAATGGGGTAGGTACGACTCAGGACCTGTTTTGGAATAGACGCACTCTTTATCTGCAGTGAACGAAATGAGAACAATGTACACTTTATATAGAACCTAGAGTGAGAAGATTAAAGGTTGTTGTTAAAGGCTGTGTAGCAAGTGCACCACTTTAGAGTCAGCCCACTGTGAGAATGCTGGTTGTTATTGTTTGCTTCTTTGTTGTGAAAGTTGGACTAACTTCTCACTCCTGATTGCCTCATCAGAATCCGTTTTACGCCTCCCAAATCGCTGACGATAATGAATGTACCTGGTGATTTTGTATTTTTCTTAATGAGGCAATAAACAAAACAGTTATTCATTTGTTTGTCTTATGCAACTGAAATTAAAGATATTCAACGAATCATTTTACTTCATTGATTAAAAAATATCAAAATGTTCCTGCCGAGGGGGCATCACGTTGCTCTAAAACAAAATAAAATAAAACAAAACAAAAACAAAACAAAAGCTCACTCGTGTGGAACGAGGATCTCCTTTCACACGCTCCTTTCTCTCTATTCATTTATTATTCATTCATTCCCTTTTAATTTCATTTTGAAGCCCTCCAAACGCATATCTCACAATCATCAAAGCAACAGTTTACCTCATTTAACATAAAAATCACATGAAACACACCTTCTTTCATTGAAAACTGCGACATAGATGAAAATTGAAGGCTGCTAAGAATGAACTTGTATAATGCAGTCACTTCACTGATAGTAAATTACTTTATAGTACCACCATTTTACAGCATAGATAAATCAAATAAAAACAAATTAACCACTGCAATAAGAGACATGTCATTATATGAATGTATCGTCGTACACTACGTGTACACACACACACACACACACACACACACACACCGCACATACACACATATTAGCTCAGAACGCAACAAAAGAAAGTAACAAGTGTGCGGTCACCTTGCAGCAAAGAACAATCTACCTATTCATTTCTCCGTTCAATTTCAGTTCAGTTCAGTTATTTTTTTCCATCAGGCAAAAAGTGAAACAAAGTAGGGGTCCTATAGTATGCTAAAGCATTTGTAAAACAATCACATAGATTAATTTCAATCAAGGTAAAAAAAAGAAATACAAAACGAAAAGTGATAACAGTAGTGAAACTGAGAACACTTAGGCATGCTTTGATGGATAGCTATAAAGGTGTTTATAGGTATGGAAAATAATGGTCCAGTAAATAGCTAAGCTTGTAAAACATGGATCACTCAAACCATGATAAAGGAATATCAAACGGTAATTATTTTGAAGTGCAGAAAATACAATTTCAGGCGAATCTAGCAATGTTCAAGTTGCAATCACTATTATTTTAATAATGAGCCTCGTGTAACAAACAGAATGGTGAAAAAAACCAAACTCACAACAGTGGCTAACACATACGCGTAAATTGCCTACACTCGTAAAAAGGAGAACCCCTCCAAAAATACACAAAAAGATTAATACATTGTACATTGGAAAAGGACGCGACATCGTACAAGGAAGACAACGCAATAACATTAAAAACAACAGAGAGGACAGTTGAAGAACAGGAGCACAGAAGAAATGTAGAACATTCTGCATACTTTAGACTATTATGTTAGTCCGTTATACATCAAAATACACTTGTGAACACCGTTTTGAGCATAATTTACTTATTTAATTTCTGAACGTGGATGTGTAGAAAGTGAATTTGTGTTCGTCTGTGTGTCATTATAACAAGAACAAGATATGTCTTGTTTTGACCTTATGATAGAAGTTTAGTGAGAAATCAATTTGAAGAGAATCTCAAATGACGTGGTCACCCTCAAAAATGTTGACAGGGACAAGAACTTGTATAACATCGGGAGCCTTGTTACAAAACTTGCTTTTGAATTGGTAAGATATTAGCTGTTTTTTTTTTCAAATTACTTTTTATTTGACGAATATCCTTACACAGTCAATATTATTCAAAATCTGAAATGCAAGCTGGGTTGTTATCATGGCAACAGTTCTGGGAAAGAAGACTTATCAGCAGAAAATTATTATATTAGTATGTATACAAGTGTAAAACTTCGACTGGAAGGAGAAGCCCGAGAAAGGTAAAGGTTTATTTTTCCTTACTTTGCCCAGCTATTGACGGTTAAACTGGTCTTTGCCAGGATCTTTAAAACACAACATAAGAAATGTAAACCTATTACAACCAAACTTGCACAACCACACTTGCACTCCCCAAAATGGAGATGAACTAGAAAAGCACTCTGAAAGTGCAGACTTCCGCCAAGCAGCTCATTTCCACCCACACGCCATGCTGAGAATCCCCAATTTCCCAATATTGAAACCTTTCCTTTACACTCTAAAAAAAATCCGAGTCAGAACCGACCCTGAACTGGGTCCGTTAGGGTCACACACCGTTCTAGGTCAAAAATGACTTGGACTTTGGTCATGAAGACCTCGAATGGGGTCACCCTGACCCAATTCATGACTCTGAATAAGTCATATCTGACCCCATTCCTTGTCATTTCTGACCCGGAACGGTGTGTGACTCCAACGGACCCAGTTCCGGGTCAGTTCTGACTCGGATGTTTTAAGAGTGTACGTCATCAGCTTCCAGCTGCGCGTCGCCCAGCCCGAGCAGAGCAGCTACCTTTCCAAGCTGTTTACCTTTTCAGATGACCCACATAATCCCTTGATTAGTATCTGTGATATGTTTCATTTTTATTCATATGAACTCTTCGGAGATATAGAGGAAAAAAATGAGATGAAAAAAAAAAATCATCCCAGGAAACAAAATGTTCCAAAAACAAGTCAACAAACATACACACACACACACACACACACACACACAAAGACATACATCAGTGATAAAGATTGTTGTTACAAAAGGTGCTGAAGCAACGGATTTTTATCTCATAATTCTTGAAAAGTTAGTGAAATGTCAAAAATTTTTCGGAGGCACATTTCTTTATCCTACCAAGAAATTTTACTGTGAGAGATAAAGTCAGTGGATAAAAACACCTAGAAGCACTCGAAATGAGAAAACGAAGCTTTTTGAATGTTTTAACATCAAAGGTAGATTTTGTACCTTCTCGGGAAAAAAGAGGGGTTTTTCTGAAAAGGTGCGAAATTCACTGTAATATCCAGATGCCACTACAACTTGATACGGAAAGTTTTCCCGCTGTTTATTGAGGAAAAATTGGCATTTTTGCTCTTAGACTGTCTTTCTATCACTGTTGCCATAGCAACAGCGATGTTACTGTGATATTTATGATATTACCACAGCTCTACAAGGGCTGGAACATGACTGCAAGCCACACTCCAGCACGCAATATACTCATCCAAACATTTTAAAATGCTCCTATGTAAAGTGAAAAAAAAAACCCCAAAAAAAAACAGCAGCAACAACAATGCATTACCAATAACTTTTGACAGTTCCAATGTTATGTTGCCATAGTGACTGGTGTCCTTTCATGAAAACAAATTTCGCTGTTCAAGGAACTTGATTTTGATGCTGAGTACCTAGAATTACCTCGGACTGTGTATTTATACTTCAGTGCAACCATTTATTTTTCTCAAACATATAATTTCACAATCACACATATAAAATATATATTTTGTGGCACCCTACCATTCCTGAAGAAAGCAGTATCTTTTTTATTATATATATACATATGTGTATTTCCAGCCTGGTTTGAGTTTACCCTATATATAGGGAAAATGCAAGGGGAAAAAAACCCAGTATCTACAAAGCTATTTCAATCCAGCCGCAAAGGGAAGCAATTGTTCAAATTTGTCTAAAAGAACCAAATTCGACACACGTGTAAACGGATAAGCAGATTTAGAAATTGTGCCCTCAAGAATTCTGACGTCTTCTCCGCCGTCATGGTAGCGTTTACATGGCAACTTATTTTGAATCATACCACACCTAAATGACAGAAAAATAGCTTAATATACAACTTTAAACTTAATTGTTCAATTGCTTTAAAAGTCTAAGTCATATATTGTGTTCTCCCACTACCATGGTAACGAATTACTTTTGAAAAAAAGTATGTATTCAAGTGATGAAATGTATAAATCCAGGATTACTTATTTAATCGCAGTATTCAAGTCATTCTCTGACGTCTTTTCGGATGTCATGGTAAAAAATTATTTGTAGAAAAAGTATACACATTTCTTGTGAAACAGTTTCAAATGTGACATGGTCATGAGTTTGGCATAAAATAATGTCCGTTGTTATAGTGACACTTAAAATTGCATATTTAACAAATTTGTTATGCTTACAATGAAATAATGTAAAAGTACCTGAGAAGGTCTATTTTACTTTGATTTTCGTTTGCCATCAAAATCTTGGTCATCCAGGCTCACATTAACTGTGGTTTCAATGGCAGCGACTCTGCAGTATTGCAGTTGGAAATAAGAGCATTTTATTTATCACAATATAACACAAATTACTAGGCAGGTAAAGTTTTAACTCTTGCTGTTTACAATATAGATGTATATTTTCAAGGTAAAAGTCACTCCCGTTAGGACAGTTTCCATAGCAACACAACGTTGGACGAGTTTTAGTAAGTATCAATCAATGAATATTGTATGTGCTGATGTAAAAATTGTAAACGTAACACCTCTCTGACACAGCATTATTGAACGCTCTGACAAATTCATCCCAGGAGTATTTTTATGGTAGCGTATCAATTGAATAGCAAAATTACATAGAGAAAAAAAAAATACATTAGAGCTTGTGTGGAACCAACGACAATACACAAACGCCGTATACGGGTCCATTCTTTTTCATTTTTCTTTTCAAGTAACTAGTCTTATTGGAAGCCCAAAATGTGTTTTTCCTGTTCAATCATTCTCAATTAAGCTTAAGCCTCATTTGACCTTTGACCTAATTACGTGGCTTTCGACATGGATAAAACATCGAGTTCAATATAAGATAATTATTTCTTATATAAGGTGGTTCACAAGTTGTCATTCGGATGTAAAGCTATGAACCCAAGAAGGAATTTCTTGTAAAATTCACCTATCAATTTCATTGTTTGTTTGACCTTTGACCTACTCACGTGACCTTTAAACTAAAAAAAACTGAAGTAATTAGAGGACGTTTATCATTTCAATTTATTACCAACATAAATGTTTTAGCATAGTTAGCCAACGTAGAAACCTCCAAATAGGTTTTAGCATTCTACCTCATTTGACATTTGACCCAATTAAACGTCACCCTTGATAATAATGGGGTAAGGGAAACCGACCACAGACTGTGGACTTTTCCTAGGTATCTACATTTGTATCTGAATGGCCTGTGCCAGAAAATAAACACAGAATTTCATAATGAAGTGAAATTCAATAGCTCATTATTTTCGAGCGTCTTGGGTATTAAATATGAAATGCTTGATATCTCTGTCCATGAAGAATGCAGAAATTGCGATTTTCTAGGGAGCAGATAGAGTAGCCTAAATTATATAAAAGTTCAGAATTTGTTATGTTATTGTGGCAAGACAACCGGGTAACAAGGGATGCTTTTAGGCAACCGTTTTTGAGCAGGATTCCAAGAGAGAGAGAGAGAGAGAGAGAGAGAGAGAGAATTTATGTCGGTTACTGTCAGGACTTGTACTTAAAAAAAGAAAGAAAAAGATCTGCCTGTACATGACAATCAAAATTTGATTACATCTCAGCTACTTTATGGCTATCAACTGTTGACCTGTGCGTGTGTGTTATATTTTCGTGAGTACGTAGTACACATGCTTGCGTGTTTGTTTGTGTGTGTGTGTGTGTGTGATCATTTTTGTGCAGGCGGACAAATAGAGCCATTATTTACATGCCATGGTCATTCGTCGTTACTTACCGAATACTGTTTGTTGTCTGCTTTGCTTGTCGGCTGTTGATAAAACACAGAACTTAATTTAAGGCGTCATAATAATTTCATATCTGTGTCAGATTTCGAAAATGTACGTGAAAATGACTGCAGATCTCGATGAACTTCCGGATGCACAACCAAACAACAGAGAAGATAAACAATCTTACTGACCCAAGAATAACAACCGGTGTCATTCAGACAAACTTTTGAAAATTATACATGTATAACTATGTTAGAAATCAGTCACCTTCATTGGTTCCTGTACGCTTGGTACATCAATTCGTTCATCATCAGATGCACTGTTACTCAAAACACCCAGGATGGGACCAAAATTGTGGAATCATTTACCTATTCAGGTAAGGCAACTATCATCTGCAGAAACTTTAAAATCCAAACTTGCAACGTATCTGTTCCTCTCACACTGAGGATTATAATACTTTATATAATGTTCGAAACAATTGTATTCTTTATCTGGTATGTGTTTGTTTTTTGTTTGCCATTTTCTTCACTGTTGTCATGTTTGAAAATGCATATACATGTATATACCTATCTTTTCATTTTTGAAGCGCCATGAGCCCTGAAAGGTGGACCTGTTTTCTATACAAGTAGCCGTTATTATTATCATTATTATTATCATTATTATCATTATTATTAGCATTATTATTATTACTATTATTATCATTATTATTATTATTATTATTATTATCATTATTACTATTATAAAGAGTAATATTGAAAAGGGGCAAGTCAAATAATGCTCCAAGGAATATGGACCAGCAATATCCATCTATAGAAAAAATAGAAATTATCATTTACATTATCTTCTCTCTTTTTTTCTCTCTCTCATTCTACAACACTGAATTGTTTCTTCGAGCTTATTCCGACATCACTATACCCTGCTTGGAACAGTTATATACTTACAGAAGGCAATTATAGCAGGTTCATTTTGATTTACCTCGCTTTGGCTTGAAAAACAGCTTACTACAGCCGTTGAAAAGTTTCACTGAGATGGAGAGAAACCGGGCATCCAAGACGTATGGAAAGCGAAACAATATCCTTTCGTAACTTTCATGAGGAGTCATCACAAAGACCTATGTAGAGAAAAATGCCGGGGAAAAAAAATAAATCCTCAGTATTCGAAAATGACGGATTTTTCTAATATTCCTCTCCCTCTCTGTCTTTCTCTCCGTCTTCCTCTAATATTTCTCTCAGAAGTAAGCATTTGATTTGATTTAATTTGATTAATTCATTCCTGTATTATCGTTGTACATGTACATGCATATAAATTTTATATACACACATTGTTGGAGCTATGTATAAACATCGGTTGTTGACAAAATATTTTTTTTCTTCATTACCTTTACACAAAGTACAGCGGAAACGTATCAGAAATACAACCGTACAATGAATAATACAGTAGCGCTACAGTTTGAGCGTGGCTTGATTTGCGTGCAGCCTTCATACATAATACACATAGAAAATATATATAACAGGGAGGGATGACTTGCATAGAGAGAGGATAGTAGAAAGGAGAGTTCTGTCTGCGTTTACTTTCTAAGGCTTACACAAAGTTAGTTCATCTCAATGAGCTCTTTGCACACGTAAAAATATTCAGGCATCGAGACAACGATGACAAAGCTTTCAATGTTCATACTGACTTTTCTGATATGGGAACAATGGAATGTGTTTCTTGGAAATATGAATGTTTTAACGGATATTTCTTCCATCAAGAGGATACCTTGAGCCATCGTAAAAAAGTGAGAAAAGAAAAAATAAACATAATATTATTATAAGCCTTGAAAATGAGCAACAATTTATATTAGATATACTGTAATACATATAATGTATATTTCAATGTCGAATTCCATTTCAAATTATTTTCGCATTTATCACTGGCAAATGCCTGAAAGTTAACAAAATATGATGCAACATAATGTCCATTATGTTCATACATAAATAAAGCATTGACACATAATTCTTTATGCATACATACATGTAATATGTATATATTATGTATATATTAAGTTTATCATGTATATTTACGTAAATGACTTTTGGGTTAAACATATTATGCATTTAATCTGGCACCTTAATTGCACTGTCATGGCCACATGACGATTTCAAAGTGTGGAGAATTCTGGCAGAGTTGCTCGAGTAAGTCAGTGTAAATGTGGAACCGTTGCACAGCCCTCGTGCCAAGACAGTAATTCCTTCTAACTTGATCTTCTTGCCTGCATCCATCTCCGGTAGACGAAGCATTAAAAGAAACAAAACAAACAAACAAGCACTAACTGATCGACTTATAATGCCGTAGAAACACAAACAGGATGCATACTCCCTGCAAATATAAAGAGAAATTGCACATTAAAAGATCATAATGTAGAAACATGAATATCATTACATGCTGTGAATATGATTATTCTAAAATAATAAGTATATTTATGTGACTCTGTTTTTGTTTATGTGTGTGTCTGCATTTGTATTTTTACAGTATTGAGCAGACAAAAATTGTTTCTTTAAAGGAGGATGTTAAATTGGTCTGCATGTCAATTTAACACGTTCTTTATTTAATTCTTTTAATCGGTCGATTCCGCGATTGTAGAGCAAAATCAGAACATAAAATAACTAGAGAAGCACTCTGAGAGCGCAGACCTCCGCTAAGCATGCAACTCATTTCCATCACTGATCTTGTTCTTCCATAGAGATATCAATGATTTCGACCCATGTATGCTGAAAGTGTTTACTCGAGTAGAGTGTGCTGAAAGTCCCCCGATTTTCCAACATAGAAGCCTTTGTTACCTCATAAACCCTCAGCTCCACGGCGCTCCTCGCCCTAACAGAAACTAGAGCACGCACTTTATAGATAGCGTGCAGGCAAACCTCAAATATATACGCGCAGCCTGAACTCCCAAGTTCATTTACCCTTCCTGCCAAAAGATCAAAAATCCTTCATAAATTCCCCCAAAACTCTGGGATCACTACCAAAAATTAATCGTTTGTTACTTGTGTCATTCTTAACCATTCCTGCAAGTTTCATCTCAACCCGTCAACTACTTTTTGAGTTATTTTGCACACGGACAAACTAACTAACTGACTAACTAACTAACAGTGATATGTTGATAAATTCCCTGAATTTCTCCTTACAAAATGGAGTTTTGTCCCCCTCACAAAGGAATGGCATAATCACTCTTCTCCCTATTAAGAGAGATAAAGACCCTCTTCTTATGAAAAATTACCGTCCTATACACTGTTGCACTGTTGACAACCGATTATAAAGTTGTGGCCAAGTGCTATGCTAGCCGTCTTAAGCGCTGTTTACATGATATTATTCATCCGCATCAATCTGGTTTTATGAAAGGTAGGAGCATTAGCCACAACATTCGTTTAGTTTTGGACATCATTGAATACACTGAAAAAATGATCTTCCAGGATCTATTTTGTTACTTAACATTGAAAAAGCTTTCGATAGTGTCTCCCACAATTTTTTATTCCTAACCCTAGAAAAATTTAATTTTAGTAAAGATTTTATTGATTCAATCAAGACCTGATCGACAGTCATATGTGTTCTTACAGACGGCATTCCAATGAAAAGAGGAATTTTTCAGGGATGTCCAGTCTCCCCATTTGTTCTTAAGAGATAATGACCCTTTCCATAAGACAAAAAAACTTACTTAAATGTATCCCTGTTAAAAATCAAGAAGCTAAGATCTCTTTGTTTGCGGACGATTCCGTGTGTCTTTAGATGGTACAGATAATTCTTTTTCTCAACTTTTTCAAACCTTACTTATATTTGGTCAGTTTTCTGGGTGTAAAATCAATTTCAGTAAAACTGAAGCCATTTGGATTGGCTCGAAGAAAGGAAACCAGGTTTTTCCATATATGAGTCGTGGTGTTTCATGGAAAAAAATCTCAATTCAAGTGTCTGGGAGTTGTTTTTTTATATGTTGCTTTAATTTTTGATTTAAACTATAAAGAGAAATTGGGAAAAAATAGAACAAACTATAAACTCCTGGAAAATAAGAAATCTTTCATTAATTGGCAGAGTTTGTGTTATCAAAACCCTTGTGTTGCCCCAACTTATATATCTCTTCTCTGTACTTTCTATCAAATTACCTTCTTCCTTTTTTTAGAATTTTGAATAAATTATGCTTTAGATCTATTTGGAACGGTGGTAAAGACAGGGTAATAATTATATTCAGGCAGGTTTTAAAAAAATAGTGGACCCCTTTTCTTTTGCAACTGATCAAAAGATGATGTGGCGGGGTAAGATGGTTATTGGATGATGATTTTGATGTCTCATGAAAAATGTATTGAGCTACCCTTTTTGGAAAGCTTTAATCAAGACGTTCAATTTTTTGGAAATCCCATGCTTCCGAGAGTGTTTTAAATTCTCTTGGTAATACACAACTAGCTGAAGCATTACGAAATTGGTACTTATTTAGAGAAGAACCTACTATTGAATTTTATGGTACACTGTAATAAATTTTCAGAGCTAAGTGCATGTCAAGTTCTGTGGTATAACAGCTCCATTCGCTCGAAATCTAAACCTTTCGTTTTCATCCATCTTGGAACAGTGAAAATATAATGACTTAATCTGATTTAATCAATCCACCTTTTTCTGGCCATAAACTTTTTGATGGACTTATGTTGGATTTTGGTATCCCTGTTACAAACAGGAGGAAACATATATATATTTTTTGATTAAGAAAATACCAGAAGAATGGATGAAGAATTTCGATCCTGATATAGTGGGAGTTCATGAAACAATTTTTCATAAACTAGTGAACACTAAAAAAGTTCCTAAAAGTACGTACAACTTATTACTCGGTTCCCACACCCCAAACAAAAGATATGCATTTTGGAGTGAAAATTTGCCTGTACCAGTAGCTACTGATTGGGAAAAGGTACACAATACCAATTCTTTTTTGTACTATTGATACCAAACTAAGGTCTTTTTATTTCAAGATTTTTCACAAAGCTATTGCATTGAATGATTTTCTATTTAAGATTAAACGAAAGGAATCTCCTAACTGCTCCATATGTGATAAAAGGGAGGAAACAATGGTTCATCTATTTTATGAATGTGAAAAGGTTACCCTGATTTGGCAGGACCTCCTTGTCATAATTTCAAAGTATAACAGTTTATCATTAATGTAACCAATGGTGAAAATCCTTTTGGATTTTGTAATGATAAATTTGTCTCATATTTATTTCTGTTAATAAAATATCATATCTACTGTTGCAAGTTTCGTAAGAGTCTCTCCAATCCTGTGGCATTCAAGTCTTTTGTTAAAAAACAGAAGGAAATTGAATATTATATAGCAAAAAAGCTAACTTCCCACTTTCAAGAAATGGCGTTTTGAGATTTAACTCCTCCATGTTATCATCAGGCCATTGTAATGGACCAAGTACACGGAAAGCTTATTGGTGCCATATTTTGTTTTTCTGTATATACAAGGCCATAATAGGTTATTCATCTGTAGGCGCATGTAGTGCATGGAGTACAATATACATTATACCAGTAACACTGCCATCTGCTGTCGACTCTGGCTCTTCAGGGGCGAATTCTGAGATGGTAGCCTTCTTTGGCATCGACTTGACCTGACCTCCCGTGAACTGGTTTGCAGGACATCTTACGGAGTAGCTGGATTGGGCCAGGTCGGGTGGCGGGGTGATGTACATCTACATTTACATTTACAGGGTATGTGTGTGGGGTGTGAGTTTATGTGTGTTGGGATGAGGATGTTTGGGGTGTGTGTGTGTGGGCGGGGGGGGGGGGGGGGAGTATAGTTGGTGTGCAAGTTCAAGTTATGTTTGGGTAATGTGGATCTCCTCGCCCCCTGGTTTTGCTTGTTCCAGTCTCTGTAATGCACACACTTTTTTCAGTTGCATGGGAGGATGAAATTGTTAATTAATCACTCATTAGTTTGTTTGTTTGTTATATTCTCCTTTCCCATCTCGGAATTTCGCCCTTGAACAAGATCTGATTTGTATAGCTTAATGTTCAGGTTCCCCCTTTTTTTTACAAATACTCTACATTGTTCAGTGATTGTGTTATTTTAATCATGTTAATTGTTGTAAATTGTGTGATTCTGTATAATTCTTCAATAAAACATAAATAAAAAAGAAAACAACTAACTAACTAACGAATGAACGAATGAACAAACGGTAACGAAAACATAACCTCCTCCCTTGTCGGAGGTATTAATCGACATGGAAATATTGCAGGGTAAAAAATCACCGTTTTCCTTAACACAGACTCCTCTGTAATGGGAAAAAAGAGAAAAAACTCATACAATTTATGATTGATGGTAACACAGGATTTGCCAACAACGCCGATCGAAGCAGTGCGTAATACGCAAAAACATTACTCACGACATATATATTCAAACAGCACACACTGAAACATGCAGATGTTGCGTTTACCATTCTGTTCTTTAACATGGGGCACATGGCACCGGAATAAAGGTTGCTGCATTGCATGCTTACAATAACCGTCCTCCACACTCTGTCGTCAAAGATGCCCAAAGTGGTTGAGTATGGTCGCCTGCACTTTTTACGGCCCTTGTCGCAATACATCATGATGTATTCAGTCTTCCAATCCAAAAATGTTTTCATCTTCTCAGGCGACGGCCAAACTGTTTTGTCTAGTATTTGAAATACATGTAATGACATAAGAGATGTTCAAGTGTGTGTGTGTGTGTGTGTGTGTGTGTGTGTGCATGTGCGTGTGTATGTTTTTCTTAACTTTTATTTCTTTTGCTGAAATTCTGAAGAAAAAAAAGTCACCCAGCAATAAACATTTTTGTCAATAAAATGGAAAACGACACTTAATAAACATCATTTTGAAACATCTGTTTGATAAGGACTCTAAGCATGATAAGACCAATCGCTTATTCCAAAGTTGGGATAAATGACAATAATGAATACATCTGGTACCTCTGTGATTCTATTTGAAAAATAGTAGAAAATATGATAATATCACATCGAACTGGCATGATGTGAAGTAACATGAATGTTTACAGTGAAATATTAACAAAGTATTGTGGGCACGATATATCATTAAAAAGGGGGCAAACATGGAACATTTATGAACAGTTTGTGTCTGTTTTACAAATTTATACATTTTGGAATCAGAGATGGCAATCACAATTGTGATTTATCTGAAAAAAAAATGTAAGTGGGGTATTTTTCTAAGGCCTTGATCTTTAACACTTTAGGGAGATCTTACAGAATGTCGATATAAATTACTTCACGGGGCGGTTGATACTAAGGAGCAGTTTTCATATTCAGAAACGTATACACGTTTATTTTGTAATAAATCTAATTAAATTAAATAATTTTGACATGATACAATTTAGCATTTTGATAACTAAACTTGAAACGTAGATAGACATGCACGCAGTGGCGTATCTAGGGAAAACGGCGCCCGGGGCAAGCGCGAAAATTGCGTCCCTAATTTATGAAAATGTGTTTAACCCCTACCCCATCCCGCCAGGGACTTTAGACAAAGTCCATAATATGATATGCTTTTTCAAGCACTTAAAAGGGGTCTTTTGAGGGTGATTTAAATGTAATGAATTTTGATAAATTTGGCGAGCGAGCGCAGCGAGCGAGCCGAAATTTTTTGTATTTCAGCTTACAAAACATGGAATTATTGTCATTTTTTGCTTATAAATCTTACAATTCTACTCAAGATATAGTGATGACCTTACAGATAACGATTTATACCAACAAACTGAGGACTTATAATACTCTTAATTAGTACGAGCGAGTGAGCCGAAATATGTGTATTTCCGCGTCATGATTACGTTTTGTTCTTATCTTTTTTGATTCGTTTTTTTTTTGCCTCCCCCCCTCCGTATGTTCGAAAACGTAGGCGTCCTTTTGATCCAATCGGCGATCGCTTCAGCACGATTAAAATTGCAGCCGATGCTCCGTGTAACATTTTTCCTGCCAAATATAAAATGACAAGTGTGAACACAATAGACATTGTCATTATGTCTGCGTCATCGTCACGTTTTTTTCTTATCTTCTTTTTTTGGATAAATTTTGGCGAGCGAGCGCAGCGAGCAATCCGAAAAATTTTGTGTTTCAGCTTACAAAACATGGAATTCTTGTCATTTTTTGCTTACCAAGTCTTACAGTTCTCTATATATACTCAAGATATAGTGACGGCCTTATAGATAACGATTTATACCAACAAATTGTGGACTTGACAAAATACTCTAAACTGTACGAGCGAGTATAGCCGAAATTTGTATATTTCCGCGTTATCAGTACGTTTTGTTTTTATCTTGCTTGATTTTTTTTTGCGCCCCCCCCCGTATGTTCGAAACCGTTGGCGCCTTTTTTTTTTTGATCCAATTGGCGATCGCTTCAGAACGAAAGAAATTGCAGCCGCTGCTCCGTGAAACATTTTGCCTGCTAAATATAAAATGACATGTGTGAACATAATAGAAAATGTCATTTTATCCGCGTCATCATCACGTTTTGTTCTTACCTTCTTTTTTATATAAATTTTGGCGAGCGAGCGCGGCAGTGAGCGAGCCGAAAATTTTTGTATTTCAGCTGACAGTACATGAAATTCTTGTGTGAACACAATAAAATTGTCATTTTGTCCGCGTCATCATCATGTTTTGTTTTTATCTTGTTTGATTTGGTTTTCTACCCCCTCCCCCTCCCATTCTTCCCCCTTTTCTTTTTCTTTTTCTTCTTCTTTTTTTCTTCTTCTTCGTTTTTTTCTTTGCGCCCCCAAGGAGTGGCGCCCGGGGCACGTGCCCCCTTGCCCCCCCCCCCTAGATACGCCACTGCATGCACGTGAGCAAAGAAGGAACTTCACATTAAGTCATATTGTGTAATGCGGTTATTTTCATAGTTAAATTCATTAATGTGTGTGCAATATTCCGAGATTGCAAGAAACAATACCGTCATCGGCAGTACCAAAGAAATGCTAATTACATGTAGGAATTCTGAGTATATTGCCTGATATCTAGTTCTATCCCCCGCCCCACTGATTGTTTTTGTGCATGTCTCTTTCTCGTCAAACTACGGTTGTTGCGACATAAATTGTCGCCCCGTGAAAGATTGTCGCCCCATGAAACAGGCGACAATTTTTGACGGAGTTGTGGAGCCGGGAAATGTGCAAACGCCGGGAAATGTGCAAACGCCTGGAAATGTGCAAACGTCTCGCCGGGAAATGTGCAAACGCCGGGAAATGTGCAAACGTCTTGCCGGGAAATGTGCAAACGTTACGCCGGGAAATGTGCAAATGATCAATTTTGCCGGGAAATGTGCAAAACGTCGCCGGGAAATGTGCAAACCATTCATTTCACCTATATTATGTAGAGATGGAAGAGAAACTCTCAATCAAAGCTGCGCACGAACCATTACCATCTTTACCGACCTGTCTTAGCGACCATCTGTCTTTTTTATGCCTCGGCCACGAAGTGGTGCCGGAGGCATTATGTTTTCGGGTTGTCCGTCCGTCCGTACGTACGTCCGTCCGCTTTCGTTTACGCGATAACTTGAGTAATATTGACTGGAATTTTACCAAACTTGGTCCAAGTATAAAGTATGATGGGGCAATTATTTGATAAGATTTTGGGTGAAATCTGCCTAAGATCAGAGGTCAAAGGTCAAGGTCAAATCATGAAATTGTATCCGTTTACGCGATAATTTGACTCAAGACTGGATTAAGCAAATCTCACCAAACTTTGTCGGAGGATGATGTATGATGGGGCAATTACTTGATAGGTTTTCTAGTGAAATCGGACAGAGGTCAAAGGTCAAAGATCAAGGTCAAATCCTAAAATTTATCTGTTTACGTGATAACTCAAAACTGGATGCAGCAGCTTTCGCCAAACTTGGTCCAAGGATGATGTATGATGGGACAATTAGTTGAGTAGATTTTAGTGACATTGGCAAGAGGTCAAAGGTCAAAAGGTAAGGTCGAATGGTATAAATGTTGCTATTTCCCCCATATCTATGCAATGCCCAAAGGTATTTTCTTGAAACTTAGTGTAAACATGCCCTACTGCGTAAAGATTCTCCAAAGAGAGTTTCATGTCATAAGGTCAAAGGTCAAAAGGTCAAAGATTAGGTGAAAATGTTGCAATATCACTTTTCTCGCAAATGGTTCAATGTATCTTCATGGAACTTGGTGCATACGCATGTACTGACTGGCAGGGATTATCTAGGGAATTCAGGGGTCGTGGGTCAATAGTCAGGGGGTCAAAGGTCAAGGTCAACTCCTCAAAATTATACTATTTCCCTCATAAACTAGTATATGCAATGCTTGTATTATTAGTTTTAAAACTTAATATATACGTGCATTACCTGATGGAGATTCTCCGGGAAATTTCCAGCCAGAAGGTCAAAGGTCAAAGGTTAAGGATCAAGGGCCAGGTTTCAATGCCCCCCCCCCCCCAAAAAAAAAAAACAAAACAAAAAAAAAACAACGACTATTTTGTACTGTAATTACATTCTTTTTTCATACCTTGGAAATTACTCAATGCATAAGGGGCCGTCAGAAGTCAAGTAAAAATTCTCAATTCCCTAAATATGTGTACCTGCACTCTTAGACAATTATAGCAAACCCAGTTTAAGGAAAGTGAACATTCAAGATATTTCTGACAAACCTGTCATTTCAGTATTTTGCCAGTTATGTGAAACTGTCATCACACATTGTGAAGACATTGTACTATACACCTATTGGGAGAATCATGCATTATGGCGGAGGCATCAGTCGCCATAGCGACATTTGTAGTTTTTTATTACATTTTCAGCATTTTCTTGCAAACCCTACAACGATTTTTCACCAGATCTGGCAGATAGCATCTTAATGGTGATATGTTCGTAATTTGTCAAAATGAGCCCCCCCCCCCCCCCGACACCAGCCCTAAGGAGGGGGGGGGGGGAGAGTTGAAGCCTCAGAGTCCCTATACCGTGTATATAAACGCTTGATTTTTTTTTCTTCATCTGTCGAACCGAAAAAGAAAGGGCTAAGTTAGTGCTATGAAGACATTAATGACTAAAATTTCATGTTTGATTTTGGCGGACCCAGGGGTGCCCTGATCGGGGGTGAGGGGGGTGAGGGGGATTTTCCACATTTTCAGCACATTCTCGAAAAATCTAGGACGGATTTTCACCCAACTTGTGAAATACAGTCATATTTAACGTAATATAATCTTGATTTGTTAAAATGCGACCCCCCCCCCCATCGCCGAAGGGGGGGGGGGATTAAAGCTTCACTTTTAACATCCAAAAAATCTGGATTTTTTTATTTTAATCTTCTGTCAAACCGGAAAAGATAGAGCTAACGTTAGTGCTATGAAGACATTAACGTGATTAATGAATGAAATTTCATGTTTGATTATGGCGGATCAAGGGGTGCCCAGATCGGGGGGGGGGGGGGGGGAGGGTGATGGGTGGCGGGGGATATTCCACATAGCATCTTCTTGAAATATCTATGAGGGATTTTCCACAAACTTGACAGATAGCAAGATTATGGTAATAATTATGATCTTAATTTGTTCAAATGAGCCTTCCCCCCCTTCCCCAACCGCCGAAGGGGGGGGGGGGGACTGCAGGGGGTTGAAGCTTCAACGTCCCTAAACTCTGGAATTTAATCTTCTTCTGTCAAACCGATAAAGATAGAGCTAAGTTAGTGCTATGAAGACACAGCGTTAATGAATGAAATTTCATGTTTGGTTATGGCGCGGATCAAGGGGTCTCCAGATCGCGGGGGTGAGGGCAAAGAGAGGAATTTCCCACATTTTCAGCATCTTCTTGAAAAATCTATATAAGACAGATTTTCACCAAAATTGGCAGATTGCCTCTTTACGGTGATATGCACTTAATTTGTTAAAATGAGCCTCCCTCCCATACACACACACACACTTAGGGGGGGGGGGGATTGAAGCCTCGGCGTCGCTGAACTCAATTCTTATCTTCTTCTGTCAAACCGGAAAAGAGAGCTTAGTTAGTGCTATGAAGACATTAATGGCTGAAATTTTATTTCACGTTTGATTGTGGCGGATCGAGGGGTGTCCTTATCGGGGGGGGGGGGGGGTTGAGGGGGAGGAGGGAGATTTTCACATATTCTGCATCCTCTTGAGAAATCTTTGACGGATTTCCACCGAACGTGGGAGGTAGCATCTCTAGGGTAATAGAATCCCACTTTGTTCGAAGGGGCAACAAGTCCAAGTTGCTCCCCTTCCCCAAAGCTAGGGATAAGACCAGGGTAGCCCCCACGTCATTTAGTAAGCAGAAGTGAAATTTCATCAAAGTATAGATCTACCTTCTAAAAATGTGATAGGATTGTGTTCTATAATTACTCTTGGTTGTATAGAAAATTTCTTTAAAAAGTATGTATTCCGGTTTTTTTTTTCATATGTATAGGGTTTTCAATAAAATTCTGAATTCCACCCGAACGACCCCACCCCCTCGTGTTGGTCCCTTTCAAGTTCAAGGGGTGCACATGAGGTGGGGGGGGGGTCTCCATCTCCTCCCATTTTAGGGGTTAGGGCAGTGCTCATTTAGACAAACTGAGGTCATATCACCAGATAAATACGCTACGCTACGTTTCAAGCTTGGCAAATATCTATTACATAAGGGTTTCAAGAAGAAGCTGAATGTGACAAATCCGCCTCCGCCGCACTTAACAGTAATATTCATGAATTAACTTACCATAACAGGCACCGGCACTCTATTAGCTCCATCATTTTTTATAGAATTTTTTTCTTTTTTTTTTAAGCTGATATATAATCTCATTATCCGAGGGATGCGTCTTGAGTTTTCAGGAAAAAGACAAAAAAATGTAAAAATTAAGCCTCCTTCCTACCCACTCACCTTTTTGGGCATCCCTTCATCTGTCATTGTAAACTTGAGCCTACATCATGCATTAACTGTATTTACAGTACTATCACCATAAAGATGCTACGGGCAAGTTTGGTGAAAATTCGTCATAGATTTTTCAAGAAGATGGAGAAAATTTTGAAAATCCCCCTCCTCCCCCTGGTTACAGCTCGTTATTCCGAAGGTTCGTTATTCCGAAGGCTCTTTATTCCTAGATTCGTTATTCCGAAGGTTCATTGTTCCGAATTTCATTTACGGATCAACCAGTCTTCGGAATAACGAACCTTCGGAATAACGCCACTAATTTTCGGATTAACGAACCCTTTTTCATTTTCGGATTAACGAACCTCTAGGTATAGGGACTTTGCGTATTTCGGATTAACGACCCTTTGGAATAACGTACCTTCGGAACAGCGAACCTTCGGAATAACGAACAGCACCCCCTCACCCTCACCCTCACCTACCCCCGATCAGAGCACGCCTAGACCCGCCATAAGCAAACATTTCGGTCATTAATGTCTTTACAGCACTAACTTTTTCGGTTCGACAGAAGTAAAAAAAAATCAAGAGAATAGGGACTCTGAGGGTTCAACCCCCCCCCCCTCGTCGGCGGGGGGGGGGGGGGGGAGGGGAATTAAATTTAAAGAATTAAGATCGAATCACCATAAATATACTATCTGCCAAGTTTGGTAAAAATCCGTCATATATTTTACAAGACTATGCAGAAAATGTGGAAAATCCCCCTCACACCCCTTATCAGCGCACTCCTGGACCCGTCATAATCAAACCTGAAATTTTAGTAACTGTAGTGTCTTCATATAACGTACTTCCATATTCTTCGGTTCAACAGAAGAAGATTCCAGATTCCAGAGTTTAGGGACCTAAAACTTCAACTCCTGCTCCCCCCCCCCCCCCCCTTGGCGGTGGGAGGGGGTGGAGCTCATTTTACCATATAAGACCATATGACCGTAAAGATGGTATCTGCCATCTGCCAAGTTTGGTGAAAATCCTTCTTGGGATTTATCAAGAAAATGCAGTAAATGTGGACAATCCCCCTCCTCTCCATCACTTCCCCTCCCCCACCCCAAATCAGGGCACCCCTGGATCTGCCATAATCAAGCATGAAATTTCAGTCATACAAGGCACTAACTTAGCTCTATCTTTTTTTTTTTTGGTCGACAGAAAAAGATTTGTAAAAATCCAGAGTTTAGGGACTCTGACTTCAACTCCCCCCCCCCCTTTTCGGCCGGGGGGTGGGGGGAGGATTGGGGGCTAATTTCAATTCATAAAGATCATATCACCGTAATGAGGCTATCTGACAAGTTTCGTGAAAATCTGTCCTAGACTTTTCAAGAAGATACTGACAATGTAGAAAATCCCTCTCCTCCCCTCACCCCCTCCCCCGCGATCCGGACACCCCTGGATCCGTCATAATCAAACATTAATGTCTTCATAGCACTAGTTTAGGGACTCTGAGGCTTCAATTTGAAGACTCCTCCCCACTTATGGCCCCGTGCCCTGCATCCCTGGATCTGCCATTAAACGTGAACTCCTGTCATCAATATCTTTAACCCTAAAAGGGCCGGGGGGGGGGGGGCGCCCCCCCCCCCCCTCGACGTTTCGCGCTGTAAATCTGTAACGCGAGAAGACCTCGTCGCGAGGCTTCTTGACTTTCTTTGTTCAAGTCTCGTGCAACTTTTGAGACCAAATTTGCAACGTCCGCGCATACTTCTGCGAAGCCACGCCCATTTTTGTAACGGAATGTTGCCCCAAAACGGGCACAAGTTTGTGATTTTGTGTACATTTCCTATGGAAAACAATGTTCTGTTATGAAAGTCATAAAAACCTGATTATTTTTACAATTAATCACTTTCATTTATTAATTTTGTGCTAGTTATGGTAGAAGAGTGGTCAGTGACAATTTCCAATGAAAAAACAAAGAAAAAACAAAAGTTTAAAAACAGGGAAATACATAAGAAATTCTGAAAACAATGAAATACATAAGAATTGAAATGAGTTTTGGAAGTTTTTGTGATGTACAATTGTTGAATATGCAAAAACAGATTTACAGATAAGAAATTAGACTCTCAATGCTTTTAATTAGGCTAAAATATCATCTTGAGCTTAATTTGCATAATCAATTAATTAAAATTAGAAATTGATTGTTTCAAAAAATCTTGTAGATTATGACGTGGGTCTCACGCATGCAAATTTCATCGCGATCGCACCACCAATGGCCGAGATCTCATGGTGGGGGGGGGGGGGGGGGCGGAATCCATTCCCCCCCCCCCCCCCCGGTCTCAGCATAGCCAAAAAATCCCGGCCCCTCTAGGGTTAAAGAACCATCCTAGCTCATTCTTATTTGGTTATATAATACAAGAAGAATTTCGATAATACCGTAGTTCTGGGACTTAATTGAGCCCCCCTCCCCTTTTTCGGGGGGGGGGGGGGGGCTACCATATAAACAAATTGAGATCCCATCGCCATAATCGTGCTACCTGCCAATTTTGTTGAAAATCTGTCAAGGATTTCATTAAGAATGATTGGTGGAATAATTGGTGGAATTAAGAATAAATGGTGGAAGTTCATGGGCAGTTTTGATATGGAGTTTATCTACTATCTTTGTACACAATATCACTAAAGTAAATGATTTGCACATTTCCCGGCGACGTTTTGCACATTTCCCGGCAAAATTGAACTTTTGCACATTTACCGGCGTCATGTTTGCACATTTCCCGTTGATGAAATTTGCACATTTCCCGGCGAGAAGTTTGCACATTTCCCGGCGTTTGCACATTTCCTGGCAAGACGTTTGCACATTTCCCGGCGTTTGCACATTTCCCGGCGAGACGTTTTCCCGGCGTTTGCACATTTCCCGGCGTTTGCACATTTCCCTGCTCCACAAGGCATGGATTGTCGGCCCGTCATAAATTGACGTCTGGCGACATTTTATGATGAGAGCTGGCAGCAAAAAATGTCGCCCGCCCTCGAAGCACATTTGGGTGGATAATATCATTCTTGACATAGTCATTGAAATACCAAAACATAAATTACATGGCTACATACATGCCAACATGCCATGTAAAAAGTCACGGTGAGGTTTCAAGGAAGTATGTGTCTACAAAGGACCCTATCTACAAAGGACCCTATCAAGAAATATTGGCGTACTCTGGAAGTTGAAAGACCTTTTATCAGAACGATCCCTGATTATTTTATATAATTCTTTAATTTTGCCTCATATATTCTATTCAAATATTGTATGGGGAAATTGTAGTTTTACTAAACTGAATTCATTGTATTAACTCAAAAAGCGTGCTTTTCGCATTATTACTAATTCCACATATTTATCTCATACAGATCCTTTATTTCATCGTTTGAATACTTTGAAGCTTCAGGACATCCACATTTTACAAACAGGAATGTACAAGTATGCAGCAAATCAACTTCCCTCTTTATTTCATAATATTTTTCTCTTAAATTCGAATATACACACATATCCAACTCACCGTTCGACAGACTTTCACCTTGTAAACCCCAAAACTGTTTTAGCTCCGAAATCAATTAGACATTACGGTCCGGATGTCTGGAATAACCTACCTGATCAATTAAAGCAGTGTACTTCACTTTTTCCTTTAAAGGTCATTTAAAAAAGTATTTATTATTGAAATATTTTTCCAGTTAGTAGTCTTTGATCAATGTATATTTTCTTTCTTTTTTTTCCTTAAGTCTCAGTCAGCCCTGATCCATGCAAAGTGTTTTTTTTTCGTTTTTTTTTTTCATTCCCTCCCGTTCCTTTTTTTGATAATGATATTGCATGCATTCAGTAAAGCGTATACCTTACCCCAAAAATAGGCATGCTCTACAGCCTTTATTATCTCTTGCACTGCCACCTGCACACACGACGCGCTGTCACTCGCACACACCTACAATTTTATTGTCTACTATACCATGCAGTAGTCAATGGTGCTGCATGCTGTTTTTTTTCTTGTTTTCAAGCGCCAAGTCACTATTTTTCTTTTCTGTTTTTTTTTTTTTTGCTTTCAAGCGCCAAGTCACTTTTTTCTTTTCTGCTTTTTTTTTCTCTAGGAAAATGTGTTTCGTGTATTAAGATTAAGAGTTTTATGAGTACATTGGTATCACATATTGAGATAGGGCCTCATCCACGTCAAGCTCTGCCTATGATGACGGTCCCCTGTATTGATTTCTCCTTTGTTAATAGATACAGTGTGCCTTAATATGTTATTTTAATTCATATGTCACTTCAGACTGATGTTGTTACGCAAATGATATATATATTTTTGTATTGATTTGTATATGTATCTGTATCATTTTGTTTTCATTTGCAATTGTATTCAGAGAAAGAAAATGCAGAAATAAACCAACCAAACAAACAAACAAACAAACAAATGTGTTTGCGCGCGCACATGATAATTGAGTGTCCGTTTGTGCGTGTGTGTGTGTGTGTGTGTGCGTGTGTGTTAGTGAAAATAGGGGAAGTTGTTGTAAGAAGCCAGAAATTTGAGGGAAATATACATGATTTTTATTATGTTGATAAAGAGGAATATAATAATTTTTGAAAATGTGATTTCATTAAGATGTTTCATTTATAAAGGTGTATGAACTCTTAGTTACAAATGTACAGCAATCGTATATTTTACGAATGAAAGATAGCCAAAATGATTATTTGTTTTCGAAAAAGAATATTACACATACATTTTTAAGCCCAAGAATGACAACATTTCTAACAAAAATCACTGAATTTCAGTGTGAATTATTACATGGAGTTGCTTATACAAAGGAAAATCTTTTTGAGTTTGGTTTCGTTGCAAATAACCGGTGTTCTTTTTGTGAGCAATCGGTAGAAACATATAAATATTTATTTTGGGATTGTGTATATGTTAAGAATTTGTGGCAGAAAATGATACATAGGTTTGAGATGGCAGATCTTCGAATTGTAGAGTGTAGAGATGTTCACTTTTATGGGAAGGGATCCAAAAATGAAATTTTGTAATACAATACTTTTTATTTTGAAATATATCATTTTTAGATCTAGGTCGGAGGGAAAAATTCCTACTTTTGAGGAAATTTGTAACAGAAAAGTAAGATTTCGGGATGAAGAAAAAGGCATTGCTTTAAAAAGAAATAAGTTAGGATTACATTAATTTTGCTGGAAAGGATAATTGTTTCTGAAACAAGAACTTAAGTATTGTTTTGTTTTGTTTTTCTTTTTAGTAGAGTGTAGTTATCAGTGGTGAAGGGAATATAATGTGTTATTGACCGCACGCGGGGAGGGGTAAGTTTTTGTCGGCATAAAGGTTATAGGATTTTATCAGCAGTTAGGATTTTGATGAGCTTTGTTTGATGGATTTGAATGTAAATTTGGAGCGGTGCTTGGGTGCGGGCGGATGATGCTTTTCCGCATACGGTTCATTACACGCCTGTACGATTTACGTATTAATCAACATTTGGAAGTCGTTTTCATTAGGAAGGAAGGTGGTATCGCTTAGGGTGTGTTTGTGTGTGGGTGTGTATGTGTGTATGTGTGTTGGTGTTTGGTGTGTATGTGTGGGTGTCTGTGGGTTGGTGGTTGTGGGTGTGGGTGTGGTGTAGGTTTTAGTGAATTGGGGTTGGTGGGGATAGGGATATGATTTGAAGAAGGATAGTTATAAATTGTATGAAAGATATTCCTTTGGTAGAATTTATTATTTAGGATAGATTTGTTTTGGTAGATTTGTTTTGGTGGATAGGAGAAGGGTTGGTTGGTTTTCTTTTTCTTTTTTGTTTTTTTTCAATGAAATGATTTCATTCTAGTTCTGTGTAACGTATTTTTGTAACTTTTTATGTATATACCCTTGTGAGTGTGAGTAACATGATACAGTATAGTAAAAAAATATGTTTTTGTAAATGTCAATACTTTCTCGTGAAGAAATTGTCAGTAGGATTTATTCATAATCGAGTTGTTATGTTGAAGAGAGATGATTGGCAGTATAAGTTGATAAATGGATTTGTTTGTGTTTTGAATGGCATTTGTACCGTTTATGTTCATGTTACCCCCAGAATGGGTTGATTTATGAATGATTTGAATGAAATCAATAAAATATCACGGAAAAACAAAAACAAAGTATATGATAGAAAATGTATTTATCATGTGTTTTGGCTGCTCGTGGGGAGGGTTAAAGGACAAGTTTACCTTCATAAACATAAGGATTGAGAGAATGCAACAATATTAGTAGAACACATCAGTGAAAGTTTGAGGAAAATTGGACAATCGATGCAAAAGTTATGAATTTTTAAAATTTTTGTGTTGGAACCGCTGGATGAGGAGACTACTACAGCTTGTGAGTCTTATGCGTACAACAGTATAAAGAAAATGTAAAAGAGAATTCAACATATTTTCACTTTTTTCGCATGATAAAAGAGCTCTTGACTTGCCTCTTTCTAAAGGCAGGGGGAATAATATTGCCCATAACATTTGTCGGTAACGAGTCAGGGGAATGTGTACTTTTTTCAAAAGATGGAATTTTGTGAAATTCTCTTTATATTTTCCTGATATTGTTGTACGCAAGTTATTCATACACTGCAGTAGTCTTCTCATCCAGCGGTTGCTGCACAAAAATTTTAAAAATTCATAACTTTTGAACGGATTGTCTGATTTTCCTCAAACTTTCAATGATGTGTTCTACTAATATTGCTACATTCTCTCAATCCTTATGTTTATAAAGGTGAACTTGTCCTTTAAGCTGTTGCTGGCATAAACTTTATATTGATTTTATCAGCAGCTTTGAGTTTTTCAAATTTATGAAGTTCTTCCGTCGAGATGTTTTCATTGCAACTGATTGACAAATTGCCCTACATCGACGTAAATAAGCACTGAATTGATCAGTGTTTTAGTAGTAGCCATGATAAAAAATCATGGGCGTACATACTCGAGCAGGATTCGAACCCACGACCTCCTGATCACCGGACAGGCGTCATCTCCACTAGACCACCGAGCTTTCGCCCGACAGCAAGTGTTGGTTCTAATCCTTATAGCATGCAGCGGGTACTGCTTTGTTATTCAAATTTATGAAGTTCTTCCGTCGAGATGTTTTCATTGCAACTGATTGACAAATTGCCCTACATCGACGTAAATAAGCACTGAATTGATCAGTGTTTTAGTAGTAGCCATGATAAAAAATCATGAGCGTACATACTCCAGCAGGATTCGAACCCACGACCTCCTGATCACCGGACAGGCGTCATCTCCACTAGACCACCGAGCTTTCGCCCGACAGCAAGTGTTGGTTCTAATCCTTATAGCATGCAGCGGGTACTGCTTTGTTATTCAAATTTATGAAGTTCTTCCGTCGAGATGTTTTCATTGCAACTGATTGACAAATTGCCCTACATCGACTTTGATGAATTTGTTTGACGGATTTGTATATGAATTCGAAGTGGTGGTTGGGTGCGGGCGAATGCTGCTTTTATGCAAACGGTCTATCATGTAAGATACGTATCAACATTGGGAAGTCGTTTCATCAGGAAGGAAGGTAGTATCGGTTCCGGTGTGTCATGTGTGTGTGTGGGGGGGGGGGGGTGTATGTGGATTGGTGAATGTGGGTGTGGGATGACTTAGGTTTTGGTTAATCGGGGGTTGGTGGGATGAGGATTTGATTTGAAGAAGGGTTAGATATAAATGGTATGACAGATTTTGGTAGGATTTTATATTTAGGATAGATGTAGATTTGTTTCAGTTGGGGGGGGGGAAGGGTTGGTCAGGTTTTTTATGAATAATTTCATTTTAAACTTGTATAATGTATTTGTTTTTTATGTATATGCCCTTGTATGTAAGAAGCAGTTACATGATCCAAACCAATATATTCAAG
This sequence comes from Diadema antillarum, assembly GCF_040938485.1. Classification (NCBI taxonomy): domain Eukaryota; kingdom Metazoa; phylum Echinodermata; class Echinoidea; order Diadematoida; family Diadematidae; genus Diadema; species Diadema antillarum. Next base: position 207,969 of record NW_027272169.1, read on the forward strand.
GGATATAGGTTTGATACATGTCAAAACTTTCTCGTGAAGAAATTGTTAGTAGGTTTCATTTATATTCGAGTTATCTATGTTGAAGTGAGATTATTTGTAGCATAAATTGACAAACGGAATGTTTGTGTTTTGTTCGTGTTAAACCCAGAATGGGTTGATTTATGAACGATTTGACTGAAATCAATAAATATTAAGGAAAAAAATGTTTAGGTGGTTTATTTGCATTATGAGGATTTGTTTGAGTGTTGGTTGGTGTTTATTTATAATACGTATGTATTGGCGGTGTGCATATATGGCAAAGAATAGTGATATGGAAGTTGTAAAAAATTGTGAAAATTGAAAAAAAAAATGGACAAAGAGAGATAATATTTAGGGAGGGTACCTCCCCCGTATGCCTTTTCTATCGTTCTCTCTCTCCTAGCCCGCCTCACCGCTGAAATTGACACACCCAATCAACGCTGCTGTGAAACCTCAAACACGTGCTCATACACGTTGAAGGCATTTTCATCGCCAAAGTAGTGCCTGCTGCTCAAAAAATCAAAACACAAACACAAACAGACACACGTACGCATACGTAGGCATACATACACACAGACAAACAAACCACTACCACTATACAACCACCACACATGCACAGAGTTTCCACATATTGTATAATCCAAACACACACACACACACACCCACACACACACACAACTATACACAAACGCATGCACAAGTCACATAATTATTATACGCACCTATACATATTATACAGAGCAAATATCATGCAGCCCACCCCCCACACACACACATACGCATAACGTACCAGTCATACCCACCCCACCAAAGCATAACACCGGAGCAACTACCACATCACATAATTCACAGTGCATGGCCGGCGACAATTTTTGACGGGACGACAATTTATGTCGCAACATTGTTTTTTGCCATCACAATTGTTGTCATCGAGGTCAAAAATTGGGAACTGCATTAGCGTTAAAAATTGTCGGTCCGAGCCGGGGGCGCCAATTTTTGACGGGGCGACAATTTATGTCCCAACATACGGTCATACTTGACTGTTAAGTCAAGCCGCAAAACTTCCACAGATAAGGTATGACAAGGCATTGAGCATGCTCAAAACGCAGAGGAACACGCAGAACACCAGTAGGAGACCCTTACAGGCATTACCTTGCAGGCAGCTCCAACGCAGGTACTTCTCAGTACCCATAAGTCGCTCGTAACAGAAAACGGATCGTTTTCAAAGCTCTCACGCAGGTCACATGTAATGCACGCAAGTAGAAGCTAAGTAACACGCGTCATATAGGTAAGAAACAAGTGCGAAACTTGCAAACATTCTTGTTCGCCGGCGGAAAATCTTCTGCGTGCTGGTACTCCTCGCCACAAGCCTACGTTGCTTGCCGGAAAGGTGTGACACGGCCTTTTAAGGGACTTCGCAGAAGCTGAATGCAGGCAGTTTATATTTTGGAACACGGTAAAAGCATTCTATGAGCAGGGAGGTCTCTTTTACACCTCCCTGCTACAAGTGGTCGCTGTGTATTAGGTAGATATTGGTCAAGTATGGGTTGGTAGGGAAATGTGGAAGGAAGAGTAGGATAGCAGGTTATGGATGTGCTGGCACGAGCGCATGGATGAGGATGTTGAGACTTCGGAATTACGGGAAGGGGAGGGATTACGGACACCTGTCTGTCAATGGGAGGGTTGAAGGGGGAGGGGAGGTGTGAGTATGAAGGTTTTTTTTTTGTGGAAAGTTGGAAAAGAATATATCGTTAAGAAAACCAAAAGGCAGTTCGCAATTAGCACATGTACACATTGGTAGAAATGACCGTGTTTTTTTTTCTCATTTGGTAAGGCACTTCACTCGTTTTCAAAGCAGCATAATGCATAAGTTTACCCGACGTAACAATCTATGGAATTCACGTTCAAACAAAATAATGAGCTTGTGTTTAGAGCAGGTGATCAGAATCCCTCATCAGTTGACAGTTTAGCACGCATCTATTTCATTGTTTTGTATTGAATGTAATAACAGCCAATTTCCTTTTTTATTGCGAAATACCATTCTTGCTGTCAGATGGATGTGCTGGCAAGCATGATTTACATAAGGATGAGATGAATAATCCTCGCATCACAGATGCTTTTCTCAGTGAATTTACAAACCAAAATGCCTGTTGGTACAAATGACCTTTTTCTGCTTATGCGCAAAGTGGAATTACGAACTGGTCTATTAGAGAGAATTGTTTGTGTGATGGCATGTTTGTTTAACATTAGAATATACTTCCGAGTTTTTTGGCATTGGTAATTTTGCTGCACTATTCTTTATTTCAGTTGTTTCAACGAAAAGTGGAAGGTGTGCATCAGTTATTATCTTGAAGATCTTGTATTTCCAAGAGCAGAAATGATACAAACTAAAGTAGCTTTTTTTTTTTTTGCTACAATGTTCATTAATGCCAAATTTAATTGTGTTTTCGATGATATTTCAATGCAAGTAAACAAGATGGTACCGAGAAAGTGAAGAAATGACTCATGGTTATTTTAGCATAAAAGGAAAGCTACGAAAGCAGCAAATTTACGATCACATACGGAATATAGAGGCAACTTTCACCATAAGTTCTGCCTGTACATAAGTTTACTGCTTGTTTTAAAGTGATGAATCTCAATACCAGACTTATCTATTAGCCCAGTTGCTAATTAATTAGTTGCAATCAACATACTGAAATGTCTAATTTTACCATTGACAGCTAATGGGCTTCTAATTCCAAGTCATCAGGAGAACTCTCAAAAACAATATATTGTCATTAGTCGCATTGGAAAAGATCCATCATTGTACATGTGTGTAAGTGCTAAGAAGGTTAGAGGATTAATGCAATCAGAGAGTTAAAAGGGCATCATCCCCGCCACACACACACACACACACACACACACACACACACACACACACACTCGCGCACGCACACACACACATATATATATATATATATATATATATATATGTATGATACATTTCGTTTTGAATGAATAAGGCCATATCGATAAAAGCCCATATGCCTCGGAGGTACCAACGACTCGTGTAAAGTGAGATCCAAAACATTCACGAAATAATCGTATTCTTACTTGTACAGCAGGAGGCATGGGCAAACCACGGGACGTCATCGGAGCTTGGCTGATCGCCGAAGACCTCGACAAAAGATGAGACTCGGGAACACTCATCCAGTCTTAATTCGTCACCATTGCATCGGAAATGAAACGGTAGTGATGTCACAGCCAAAGATCGGGACGTAGAATTCGGATTTCCCTCCATAGCGTAGGCAGCAAGGGCGCCTGGATAGCCCAACTCTCTACAGAGGACCGATGCTTGGAATATGTCCCAGTGTGAAGCGGAAAGAGGAAACCAACCGACATTACCAGTGGCGCCACTCTTCACTTCTACAGCACCATCCCGTGCGACATGGCCGCCGATTAAGCGGGCAGTTTGTTCTGTCTCTCCATGAACGTTACCTTTTTCGGGTTGAACGCCTTTTGGGAATATTAAAAATTGCATGTGGAGCAGGTGAGACACATGGATACAGGCTTAACAATATCCTATGATGAAGTTTGGTATACCTGGTACGCCATCTCAACATGCAATTCACTCAAGGTGATAACTATAATAACATATCGTCATCGCGAAGGGAAAAGAAAACATGTCCAACAAGCATATCATAATACTGTTCAAACAGTTCACATGAATTTCGCCATAACATCGTCCTTACAATTTCATATCGGAAGATTTGACTGGAGGAGGTCATTCCACGTAAGGCCTAGTGAGAATTTCAAAGAAGCATTTAACAGATTGTCATTTAACATGATAGTATTCCAATATTGTATAATTATAGTATCATCAAAAATCTAACTTTCTAAATGCCTTTCCAGCACGAAACAAAAGTGGGAATATCGTTGAAGTCATTCCTGGCCAATCGCTATTTCAATTTGTCATGAAACACTGCATAGCATCAAGTGTTTTACACGTGCTGTTTATCATTGGCAGCACTGATAGGTGATTAAAACAGAACATTCCAGTTGTGACATTCAACAGAAATGTGTAGGTCACTTGGATCATTTGGTATAATTAGTTTATTCAACAACACTAAACACTGATTATACTGATTAACATCTTTTCATTTTTTTTTTCGATTCCTAACTCATACTTTAGAACTCTGTTGAAATACAAAATCTGAATTTTTGTTTCATCTGTAAATGGTAAATAATATTTATCGCAATCGCTATATATAGCTTAGGTAAGAACACTTACATTGAAAACTTGATAAGGTTTCCACGCATAACAAATTGGCTGGACATGGCGATGAGAGGCAATCTGAGGAATAGATCAAAAAAGGATGTAAATAGATTTATATCTGTTTACATTCTTTTCAAACACACACACACACACACACAAGTACATCCTCAGTCTGTCGGCATTCGCATACAGTTGAAAACAACAACAATGATGATAATAACAACAACTAGACTTGGAATTTGTCAACGCTGACAAATTGGGTGATCCGATCGAAAATCAATGATTCGAGTCCTCATCCCAATAGGCATGACCATACAGGTTTCATCTGTGTTTAGCGACATTGTCCGTATGATGTTTTGATTCTCATTTAGAACAGGGATTCAGACCTGCCATCTTTGGCACCGAATTCCGTATACACTAACGAAGATCAGTATCAATATTAAGATATAGAATGAAGTATATTTGACCTAAGGCCCCACTTTGCACAGACAAGATGGCATCTGAACAAAAAGTGCTTATTTTGCGAAATGATTCTTGTAACATGATCTTTGCGTGTGCAAAATATGGGAAAGATAGGACATGTATTCACCAAGATACAGGATGAAACATTTATGACCTTTGAGCCTAATGTATATACCCAAGATGGTGTCCGATCAAGTAGATGTTATTTTATGAAAATATACGTGACATGAACTAAACATGTGGAAAATATTGGGCTTGAGTTATTGCAAAGAAAGTTGCAGAAAGAGAGAAATATCTCAATACATCGAAGATAAGCTTTAATTTCAACCAAGTTTTTCGACGTGATGCCGACGTTATATGAATAAACGGAGAAATACAAACGATAGCCCAAAGTCTCAGCTACAACATATTAAAATCTGGGAGAAATTCACCGAAGGGTAAGTGAGCTAGTGCTCGATAAAAACAGTCATGTCAATTTTCATTTCAAGAAAAACTGCACTCCCATAGAGATAACACGCAAACTGGTCAGATCTGACAAGGTTAAGTTCAATCTATTTAGGTGATGCCGTCATCCGATCAAAATTTTATAATTACACTTATGAAAGAGCATTTAATAAGCTACAACACACTGATATCTAGGTAAAAATTGGCAAATTATAAGTGAGATACGCTCGAATGAACTTGAAATTCGATGAAGTCATTTAGAAAATTTACTTTTTTATTTCATTAAGAAATTTGATATCTTTTGATATTTTTTTTTTCAGCATCGCCAACCAATGAAATGACATGTACAACTCACCAGCTTTCAGAATATGGAAATAAAATGTGGGGTCACAGTCCATCCTGACGAGTAAAGTCGGATTTAGAATTGGCGATTTTTTTGCATAGTTTGTACTGTATATCCCCATTGACGCGTGCGCGGAATTTCAACTTTCACGGGACCGTATGGCGTCATATTGAGTCGGATTGACTTGAAACTTGGTAGAAATATATATTGACATTACAGAAATTCGATCCATGTGAAAAACGGGAAATTTCTATTGCATATGAGCTGTGCGTGCGTATATGTGCGCGCGCGTACGCGTCCGTCCATTTTCCCATTTTTTTCAAAAAATGCTCCAAATGGTCTGAAACGTATGCAAAATCAAATTGAGCTCGATTGGAGCATGTATTTCGTACGCGCACGTTTTAAGAGTAGATATGAATTTTGAGAATATGACTAGAATATGCTTGACTTGAAATATATGTGACGTAAATTTCACTGAAAAATTCAATTAATGAGATATGAATGAAAATGTGTTTTCATATAGTGACGTCATAGTGACGTCACGGTCGACTGATCACTATGACTTTAATAGATCTGTCGTCTTTGGGACATGATACATATATGGTATAATTTTGAAATTGATAGGAAAAGGACTTTCTGAGTTAACCTCTGCACAACTTTTGAGGAGAAATAAATAAAAAAAGAAAGAAAGAAAGAAGAAGAAAGAATCAGTACAGACACAGAAGCTGATCCGAGAGGATACTCGGACCACCTAATAACAACAACTTAACTTCTGGCACTGTATATCAGGTGTACAAATCTGAAATCGATTGTCTATTCTTTTCTCTCCGTTTACCTGGGTCCCTGCACACTATCCTCACAACCGGAATACGTTCCAGTGCAGGCGTCAAGTATGCCCTGCTTCGGTCGATTTCGTGCTTTAGTAATTGCCGAACTCGTCTTCCATCTTTCATGACGTAATCGCAACCGTCATGTCTCGCTGGAGCTGGTCGCGTCGGTCCATGACGGCCTTGATAAGTTCCCACTGAGAAGGCTTTATTAGCCCAAACTCATTTTTTTAGTAATGAGAATTCATTAAACGAACAAACAAAGGCATTTTAATAGTCTATTGAAACTACGCTTCAGTTACTAGTGGAAAGATTCATTAGACCAGGAAAAGTTGTTAATTACAAGGCTTTGTGTTGATTTTTGTTCTAGAAGGGCATTGAAGTAAATTTAGCTTGGTTGCCACATTGGCAACCTTGGGTATTTTTTTTTTTGTTTAGCCTAATTACCATAATCATATAATCATTATGTGTGCAACATGTAATAAATCGCTAAACTTTAAAAGAAGACGCCTGGAATCATGAGTAATGCAACTTTTCGACGGTTTCCTATGATGGAGAATCCATTGATCACAAACGTTAAAATTTTGAAGTGATGTAAGTGTATTAAACATGTAAATCAGCATAGTGATCTGATTTGCATATGTTATTATATATATTCACCGTCTAGTAGATGGTACCATTTTACTATATATGTTATATGACGTGGAGAAGTTGTTGAGTGGAAAGATTTTTGTTGAATCGTGTATGGGTGGTTTTGATACGAATTAAGCTCGGCTGCCACTTTGGCATCCCTGGACAATTATGTCCAATGGTCTAATAAGCATATTTGGCTAATTAGCTACTTAATATGTTGCTGATTCTAATCCAAGATACCCTTTAAACACGGATTATACATCTTTTCAAGGGTTTTCTATTTTCTATTACTAGGAATGTATTCATACTAACAGCATCCATTTTGAAATGATTTATCAAAGTTTCTTGAATATGCAAATGAGAACAACGGGCTATAACTTGCATATTCATCTATACGGTTTAGTAGATTGCGCCATATTCTATAGATGCGACATAGCAAAGCTGTTAAGTAGATTATTTCTTGTTGATTTTTGTTCTAGGTGGGTATGTGTTGAATTAAATCAAGCTCGGTTTCACCTTGGCAAACCTTGGGCAATATAGTAGGCATGTTCAGTTAGTTTTGCGTAATAATTATGTTATATGCCCATAATTCAGTGTTTAATGACAAGGAAAAAGTGGACCTTTCTGAGGGAGTGAAACGAAAAAGAAAGGGGGGGGGTATATGAGGGGTTTGAATCTGGACCTATTACTAAAATTGTACAATTTTATTGTTGCATTACCATTTCTTGATCAAATTATTTGACATGTGAGAGCAGCGACAAAGAAGAGAGAGGGAGCTTTTTGTTTATCGTTGGAATTTAAACTCTGACAGCTTAAATCTTCATTCTAATTGACATCAATACCCATCTAAGAGTCGAAGCAGCAAAAAAGAAACAAGCAAATAAAGAAAAGAAAGAACACACCTAGTACTAAACAACTTTTCAGCTCAACTATGTGCCATATTGTGTCTACCGTTTACTTGGTCATCATAAATACGCAAATTCGCTCGTTATGTTAATCATGACATTTCGACATTTGCATGATTTACAAATGGAAATTTTTGTTATAAATTCATATCTCTTCCTTGTGAATCTCGAAAAGTCCTATTATTCCAGCTTTCAGGCTCCCTAGATTTAAAACAGCAACATGTTACATAATTATTATTCTAATCATCAAAATATTCTAACTAGATGGGAAAGATGATTGCCCCAGGTTGCAAGTAAGGTTGATACCAAGCTTAATTTACTTCAATAATCATTTCGAGGACAAATCATCAGTGCAACAAGAACAAGAACAAGATCAACAACAAAACAACAACCTTTCACTAACAGCTTTTCTGTGGTACATTGTACCAACCATCGAACTATTAAACGTATTATGCATATTAGCTCATTCTGTGAAAATGATATATAAGATTTGATAATAATGGTCTTGGATAGAATCAAGTTTTGCTAATAAAACTTATGAAACTTACTGATAAGCAAAAGCCACACTATCCAATGTATATCCATATCTCTGAAAGAAAAAAAAAGGACACATAATGAATATATTTGCTTGCTTTTTTTTAATGTTATCAAGACTATTGTGTCCGTAACTACCAACCATGACTTAAAGCGAATATGGATAACAGTCATGTCGAGTTGCATATTGTTTTATTTTCAGAAGACCTATATCAACGTCCTTGAATTACTAATGGTACTTAAGGTGATTAAATGAATAAGTAATTGTTATATTACTGTAATGTAGGCCTATAAAGAACATTTGGAACATCGAAATCGTGTGGCTGATCATAACAAAGTATACGTACCCCTCCCATTGGCCATACGCAACCGGGAGTGCAAATGTTCCGAATAGCTTTCCTAGATGCCAATAAAAATGAAAATGAACATTTTATTCATGAATTCCGTGGAATACATTTTGCCTTATTCTAAAAGGTTTGTTATGCCGAATGTTCGTTGGTCACAAGATCAAGCAAAATGTTTGACGATTTGTTCATACGTGGTTCACCCCAAATTAGAACTGGGTTTGATTTTCCCAAGGTCCGAGAACAGTTCGAAAAATGACATGAAGTTCGTGACAACAAACATGTTTCTCCTTGCAGGGGCGGATCCAGGAATTCCGTAAAGAGGGGGCGCGTTTACAAAATTAAATGGGGGGCGCACGCACCCCTCCCTCATTTTTTCTTTTTATTTCTTTTGTTTCAACAAAAAATAAAGGGGGGGGGGGGGCGTGCGCCGGTTGCGGTCCTCCCTTTATCCGCCCCTGTCCTTGTATATTATGTGTAGCATCTTACGACAGCTGTGTTTTTGAGACTTACCTAACTTGTTGTAAAGCCCACTTTGCGATGTGTCGCTTCCTTGGCTGAAGTCTCTGTCTGCTCCCTCCAGTATCCAGGAATAGATATAAATGAAGATGCGAAACTAAATTGCGTGCCACTTTGTGCGTTGAAACGTTGGGTTCACTGCGATATAATCGACGTACTGTGTAGTTCTTAATTATTGAGTAGCGACGACGCTTCATAATGAAGAAGACTCTTTCGAAATCTTTACGACGTTAAAAGATATATACTTAACCGAGTAATAGTCATGTTTTTACGATTGTTGCCTCTTTTATACAGTTTACAGCTTCTTTACGTTTGGGTAAACCACATATATGAGAATTCTTTGCAGCCTTCGTCAAGACTGCCTTTCTTTTTTCCGTTTTATATGCTGCATTTCTTTAATTTCGTTCAGTCGGAAAGTAAACACTTCGTACGAATATGGGTGATTGAGTGCGTCAGGTATGTTCAGGACACGCCGTATATGCCCCTTTGCAATCTCTATATTAATTTGCAGGCAATATATTATATATACAACAATATATTACCTGTGACGCAGAGTTACTGTATCTCCTCCACTATATTAGAGATCTTTTACTTACTTCTGTGAAATAATAATCAACACTCAATGTTAGATAAAGTGTATAGTATACAGCCTGATTAATTGTTCCCATGTTGGTATCGTACATGAGAACTTTGCACATTATTATTTTTTATATACTGGTCGCAATCGTCTTTATGAAGGAGGTATACAACGTGAATTCGCTCACTGAATCTTACTAAATACCTACAATCACTAAATAAACATTATATAATTTCCATGGCAAAACTTTGACTAGATTTTGTTGTTGTTGTATTGTTAAAGGGATGAATTACGTTATTCCTATATATAATGTTAGTATTAAATGACGGTCATTTTTTATCACGTCATTAAATTCCTGTAAGTTACATGACCGCAGTGGAAATACGCAAAAATGCAAGAAACTTAATTTTTTTTTATTTTATGAAATCTTATGTAAGAAGAGCGAAAAAAGTTTAAATTTAGAGAAAACGCATTGCACATTGTGCCTGGTCGAGATTTTTTTTTAAAAACTATTTGCTATAGTTACCAGCTGCTTAAGGGGCGAACCAGGAGGGGTATCATCATTTTGCCCGTTTTCTTGAGTGGGTATGGTTCGGGAACCACTTCACAGGCTAACCACCCGGCTATTTGAGATGGATGTATGAAGGGAGATGTTTTAAGTGCGTATGTCGTGGGCAGGTCACGCACAGGAACTTCCATTATATCCTATCATAGGGACACACATAGCGAGAGAGACAGAGAGAGAGAGAGAGAGAGAGAGAGAGAGAGGGAGAGAGAGAGTAAAAAAGTGATCTTTGCTTTATTCTTGTGGGTATAGTTATCATGAATTATTCACTAGCGTAAGGTAATTTTATGTACAATTGTAATCTTATGGAAGTTTTACTGCTCTTCTTCCTTTTTTTATTGCACCAATTACCTTTCTTCGCGTATACACTAATTGGCTTTTACAGCATCGTAAATCCAGTGGGATTAAATAACTTGAACACAGCTTATACTATGCAGTATATAGGCCTACATAATCACTACGTTAATTTTCCAGCACGCAGGAGAATTTTCTGCGGGTGGACAAGAATGTTTGTGAGTTTGCATTTGTGTCTTACCTGCTAGACGTGTGGTAGACATACCTTCTATTTGCGTGTATTCCGTATGGCATGCGTGAGAGCTTTGATACCGAACGACTAAGGGGTACTGCAAAGTACCTGCGTTGGAGTTGCCTGCGAGGTGCTGCCGGTAAGGGTCTCCTACTGGTGTTCTGCTTGTACCTCTGCGGGCACCCCCCCCCCCCCCCCACGACTCAATAGGAACAAAGTTTTGTAATACATAACAATGACATTCTGTGGGACTTCCGCCATTCCTTCAGGCGAATTCCTTCACTGAGTTGTCAGCCCCCCACGAGCCTGGCATGCGGGTCACACAGAATACCCTCTAGTAGAACTTAAAGGGGCAGTCTTTTAACTTTATGATGCTTGATTATATGAAAATACTGTGTCAATACTATGAGAAATCGCATATGCTTTTCTTCAACGAGATCTGTGAACTTCAAAAAACTCAGTTGAAATCGCCTAAATCGCTCAATTTTCTGGTAGTCGGGAACGCCCCCAGAAAAAGCAAGGACCGGTCACGTGCCTTGTTAGGTGACACTTTGACGTACAAGGGGGCATTCATATTCAACTGTCTCGCCGTATACCGTACTTCACAGTGCAGGCCTGGGAGTCTTGTGTATTTGTAGGAAAGTTTGAGAAAATATTTCAAGAAAATGCCATGGAGGTGTGTCGTCACCGCAGCAAAGACACAAAAGATGGGTGTAAGTCTGCACAACTTCCCTACAGATGACACCACTCGAAAGAATTGGGTTATGAGACTCATTTCATTTGCTGAAGCGAGCCCAGCAGTGCAGTGGGATGCATGCAATGCCAATGGTTCTTCTGACGTTAGTCGTCAGGTTGTACAGCCTTGTATGCAGTGATCGCTTGGAGGAGTGGAGCCAAGTAATTTACATGTAACGCTAAAATAGTAGAGGAGGGGCTGTATACTCGGCTAGGATTTGCGCCCAAAAAGAGGATCCTGCAGCCCATAGCTGTCCTTGTCATCAAGCTGGGATCTGGAAGCCAATCTCATCGTCAGAGAGCTGAAAAAACAAAGCGGATCAGCAGTTCTGAAGCCGGAGAGAAAGCGGGTATGTTCTGTATATAGACGACTCTATAGAGTCGAGATAGAGACACGAGACCAATGTATATAGCGACTCTAGATCTATAGAGTCGGGTATGTTCTGTATAGACGACTCTCTAGCTATCGTATGAGCATCGTAACTAGATCTATACACAGCCCAGTTGCTGTATAAATCGCGACGGGGTTCGCACGGCGTCTGGTTGGCCTCGACCTATTGCTAAATATTCTATCAGTATCATTAAGACATCAATTACTGACAGTTTCGCGGTTTCGATAGGTTGATAAGCTCCGTCTAGCGTTTCGAGTGGGACTGCCTTGCTTCCCCAATAAAGCTCTAAAGAGTTGTAGTAACCGAATGGTTGGATGGTATGTTCCAAAACAAATTATTAGATTGAATTGATCCAGGACTGGGCATATCGTTTGTCTTCACTTGCCCATTTGTCATTAGGCAGGTGAAATCTTCAATATCCATTTTGTTTTCTTGCCCCAAAATACGATTTCCCATATAGGCCCTATATTATACAGGCCCGTAGCCAGGATTTTTCAAGGGGGGGGGGGGGGGTTCGGTACCAATACCAATGATGACACACACACACACACACACACAATTATATATATATTCTTTGGACGACCGAACTACAAAAGTTGTATAAGAATTTGCGCGCGAAGCGCGCCGCAAATTGTGAATGTTGACTGTTTTAATGACGTTTTAAAGTCTCGAGGAAATTTGTATTTTTGTCTGTTGCATGCAATCGCGTTACGGTATTTCATCTAGGAAATAGTAAAAACTCATTTTGCCAGGAAGTTGCAAAGTTTAATTGTGTTCGAGACTCTGCGCGCGTAGCGCGCCGCAAAATTGAGAATAGTGATTTTCCTGGTGTTGTTTTAACTTTTATTTTTTCTATTGTATACCCGCGTTAGCAGGCCTGAAGCCAGGATTTTTAAAGGAAGGGGGGATTGCGTTGATTAACAAAACGGTCCTTTGATACTGTCCCGGGAGGGGTAGCGACAATTAAAAGGTGGACACCATGCTCATACATGGACTTTCAAAATGCCCCCTAAACGAGTATTGATCATATGATTTTTTCGGGCCTTAAAAACAAGTATTCCTTAAATGTTTCCTGCACCCTAAAGAAGTACTTCATCATGATTGAACAATATACCATTTTCCCAAATTTCGGCCTTTTTGATACCCTTTGATCATAATTTTATACGCTCGTACATCACACTTTCCATCTAATCCGTGAGAAAAAACGACCCCTATTGCGCGTTTTCTTTAGCGAGTATGGTCACGGTGTCCACCTTTCAGTTGGAGTTTTCCATCCCATTGGATGCTGTTTGGAAGATGAAACATTCACTTTACTATACAGTATATCAGCCGTTGGTATGCGAGTTTGTCAAAAACGAAAATAAATAAGAAAACTTTAACAAAAAATTTATTGTAAATGTGAACCATTTATATTTTGCCTCCTTGTGGTAGGATATTTCCAGCATTTCCGAACTTTCAAATAATCATTTTAGATTTAATAATATTAAAGGTAGTAGATCCGATTCGCAAACATCTCCAATATCAGTCAAATGTCATATTAACCATCATGCTAAGAAGGTTTTCTTTGTGAAATTTGGAGGTCAGTGAAATTCAAAAATTAAACATCCGTTAGCCATTGGAAGACGTTGAGTGCAAATTCAGACCTCAGGCTTAGTGCTCAGATGTTTTCCTATTTGATTTGATCTGTCTTACTGTGCACACTAAGATACATACTGGAATGGTTATTTCTTATCTATTAAATTATAGTAGCATATTTGGTTACTAACTGTCTCTAGGCATTTTCGAATTTGGGCTGCAAAGAGATCCACTACCTTTAAGTTAGAAGAGAGATAAGTAAATAATGATAAAATAAACAAACAAAAAAGAAAGAGTTTCTTTTGTAATACTATCTGACAAACTTTTTACTTTACCATTTTACTTCATAGCTCAGCACTTTTCATTCTCTCTCTTACCCTTTTACCCATTACATTTCAATGAAATACAACTAAAATGAGTTTGCGTGCCTGCATAATACTCTTTGGAAATTATAAGTGAAAATGTTCTTAGGTTTTGGCTCACTTTAAAATGAGAACCAATAGAACTGTCACAACATGAGAAAATGTATTAGTAATAATCAACACTACATTCCGAATTTGGCCTGCAAAGAAATCCGCTACCTGTAAGTTAGAAAAGAGATTAGTAAATAATGATAAAATAAACAACAAAAAAGAATGAGTTTCTACCGCCGTATCCAGAACAGAGCCTGAAACGGTGCAGGCTCAAGAAATCGTTTGTACTGTAAAAAGCATTAGATTATGCACGGAGATCGTACAGTTACTTGATAGATGATCTTTTCTCGAATGTTGGTACTAGCAAAAGGGCTAGAAAAAGCAGCTATTATAATTCGTTAGGCATGCATAATGGCCCAATGAGTGTTACAAGAGAACTGGAGTAAGACAGGCCTTTCATTTTGTTTTGTCTCTCCTGATCGTTCGTAAGAAATGCTAACTCATGACCACCTTTTCACAATTTGATTGGAGCATGCATTCATAATGGAAAATAGTTGACATAATAATCTATCCCCAGGCATTATCATGCCAACATGTACTTATATATACATGTATACTATATCTTTGTGAGACGTAGATATAAAATGTCTCAGGTTTTCGATTATAGTAATTTCGAGGAAATTTCTTTAATTTTTATCATATATGTAAACTTGAGGCTACAGTGCACTCCCGTTACAACGAACACGGTTATAACGAAATTTCGTTATAACGAAGTAAATCTTCTGGTCCCAAAATTATCACCATTAAAGTCTATGGTACAAAATTCGCTTATAACGAACACGGTTATAGCGAAATTTCCGTTATAACGAAGTCATTTCCGAGCCCCACAGACAAAGAAAAACAAAAGAAATGTGCTCAGTTTTAACGAAACGCGAATTGCCTTCGAAAATACCTAGCGGAACAAGCATTTATAGGGTCTCTGCATGGGTGAATGCTTCACACCACTGTGTGTTCGCTCCTTGTGTCACGCACAGTTTCTGAGGGGAACTTGCGTTTATTATTGTAATACAATATTATCCCATCACATTTCACGGCGTCGTACAATGTAGCTTTCCAGTGTATGATGAGTATTCAGCAAACATACGATATACATACGTGGTTCCTTGTTTTCGTTATATATTGTATTTGTTCGGTTATAACGAAATTTCGTTATAACGAAAGAAAACTGCCGGTCCCGAGCATTTCGTTATAACGGGAGTGCACTGTATTAGATTTTCATCCACTTACCTCTGTTCCTGTGAAAAAATGCAAGTGTCAACCTCAATGTCATCCACGAATCGCACGTACTCGGGCGGCCAGTGGAAAAAAAAACACCGGTCACACGCGTCAAGGGCCATGGCATGCAGTGCCAATATAATGATAGCTCGCACAAATTGATACATAACATTTGTGTTTGTGTGCATGGGGACGATCCGATGATTCATACAACAAAAGGGTTTCGTACAATTAATTTTAACATTGTTAAACGTACTCTTCCACATTTACGTAGCATATAATATGTCTTTATATTTATTTGGATTGTTATCTTGAGAATTGCTAAAAACCGTTATTATGAAAAAGTGGACCTTTCAGAATTTGGGGGGGGGGGGGGTGCGTACGCACCCGACGCACCCCCCCTGGCTACGGGCCTGTATTAGTTGACTAATGTAATGTGATTTCATAGTTTACATGTACAAAAAAAAAGTCACTTTCCAATCAGACATGAGACAAGGAACTTTCTGCAGTTTATTTTCAGTTGTCGTCATTACAATTTCACTTGCCCTGGTTACAATGTTGAATGTGGGGAAGTACTAATGGCAGTTATTATTAAACCTTGTATTTGTGATTACCAGTATTTGTTTCTCCCAAGAGTTCCTACATGCATCTAGTTAACCATGTTCTCACAGGCCTACATAGACATTTTTTTTTTATTCAATCCTCTCTATGCTATTACTAATTACAGGGTTCAGCTGGCAGCATTGCATTACAGTGTACAACACGAATCCAGACAGGAAGCAAGCTCGAGGTGCAACAGGTGATCTGCTCTACCAGATTGTGAAGCCGAAATACAAGCCTGGCTCTTCTAGTGTGAAGGTTCGTAAAGAACGGTGTAGATATTTTATGTGATATTGGAAGAAAATGAATTCATGTTACAAGACCAATTACAATGAAGAGAAAAATATTAGAATGGCACATTTGTCAACTACACATCTTATTATTTGTTTGTCTCTGTAGAAGCATGGCTTTCTTGACCACTGAGTACACATAAAATGATCGATTTTAAAAGGTCTAGATGTACATTTTCTCTTCTTTTTTTGGGGGGGGGGGGTGGAGGGGCAGGTCTTATGCCTGTTCCATCACTAATCAGAAGTCATAGAAGGGAGGCAGTCAGTTTTCCATTCCGAAGACCAACACTCCACATTCCATGACCAATGGCTACTTTGGCATTCTCAAATCAAGTCTTTGCATTGAGGAGGGCAAACCCTAATTTTGATATGAATTTGCAAATATTTTTTTATGTCATTATCAAAGTGGTGGTTTCTGTTCATGACACCTCAAGGACTGTTGCTAAAAACCAATGCAAACATCTTAATTCCATCTATTTTGTGTGTCCCTTTGTTTCTTTCTGTTGAATTTTCTACAGCACATGTTGATGATGGCCTTTCTGCTGTTGTGGAGTGCGATGACAAAACTCCTGCATCCTGCCAGCCTTCAACGCCTCCCCTTGCGAGTGCCATCGTGTGTCATCCAAGGGAGGAAGTTATTAAATATCACAGCAGACAATTTGCACCTGACAAATGATCTGATGGTTTCAGGAATCCTTGCAATGGAGATTGAAGTTCATAATTATGTACAATATGATACTTTGCATTTTTTTTTTTGAATTGTTGCAGAATGATTTTTTCATCTGTTCTTCTGTCAGATGTTGGATATAAACACTCAAAATTTTGTTATACATACCCAGCATTCTTATGCGCTCTATTCGTGAGTGATCATCTAAAGACAAGATAAGATCACCTTGGTTACTGTTGTATTCCGTCTGTATAACATGTATGTAGCATTTCACCACAAACAATATAATGCCAACTTTATATAGTGTTTCAAAGATCATTTCTTTGCCAATTGAATATTGTCCTTTAAATGGCAAAATCATAATTCATTTACAATACAGGAGTCATGTGGATACAAAAGGAAAACTGTGTATTCTTTTGTTGATGTTTGAAGTATACATGACCATAATGGACAGATGAGCTTGCATTCTTAACACTATTCTGTAGAGAAATTCAGTGTTGTAATGGTAAGTTTAGAAGTTTCTACATAAATGCTGTCCCTTACTATGATTTTATCATTGCATATTTGCTGTTATAGATTAGAGCTCGTCACTCTTATGATCAAATATTGATATTTTTGACAAGATAATTTAGAATGAGATGTGCATGCATTATAGAACACACTCAAAAGAGATTGAAAAAAAAATGTAGGGCCTATATACATGTAGTTTTGAGAAGAAATGCAATAATTTACTCTTGGTATATGATTCACAGATTTATGAAAAAGGAGAACAAGGTGTGTGTCTAAGCATTAGCATTTTACATAATCTTCATCTGAGGCCCAGTTACTCAAGTTCTGAGACCTAGAATGCATCCACAGGGAGAATCTGAATTCATAATGCAATGCTAAGTCTAGTTGGGGAATTATTCTGTTGATTTCTATAATAGTTCTCCATACATAATCATTGAAGTCAAGCATTAATATCTAAGCATTGTTTTTTTATGAATATGGTGTCAGGTGTCTTATGAAAGAACAGTTGCTAGGTCACTCAGACTCAGACATTCATAATTATTCATGCAGATAGGTACTTCTGAAAATGTGCACACAAGCAAACACCCACATGCACATATGCTCACATACATTCACACATTTGTACACATTTTTAAATGTGTGAAAGATTGAATAACATCACTCACCTGTATTGTTTTGTAAATGTACACTTGCAATACATATATTATTTTTATCCTAAATTAGAGTTCTGTAGAGATTTCTGTATAGTGAAGAAGAAATCACAAAGCTTTTGATTTAATGTTACATGAGAATGTCTCATACATAATGTAATATTGATATGAAATATACAGTATGTCTGTGGAAAAGATAACTCTTCCGGACTGATTTGATGTCAAATGTGGATGTCACTCATGCATACTTGACTGACCAGCTGCCATTGTTCCAGTGGAATAAATCTCATTTTGCTCCAACATTAGGATATGGAGATAACACATTGGTAGGGTTTTACAATCTCACTCCTTTTAGTACACTACCCCTCTCCCATCTTTTCCTCACTCCCTGTTACTCATTTTCTTTGGTCTCCTATCTATACACACATCAACACACACACACACACCCTTTGCCATACTACACACATACCCACAAACACCTTCAAACAGGCATCACTTGAACACTCCCACCAACATGCAAATCGCATACAGGTGTATTGCCATACAAATCTTACCTGTACATATATCTATGAGGGGAATATTTCTATCCATTCCTTGAGGGGGAACATCAGACAAACATAGGGCAAATATATCAATGATATATTCGTCCTATGTGTGTCTGATGTTGGTGTGTGTTTGTGCATGTTTGTATCTGATATGCATGAGTGTACTGAGGGTGTGTGTATATGTGTATATTTGTGCATTTTCATGTGTGTGTATGAAGCAAATCCTTTTTTTTTTAATAAGGATGAATTTATACTGCATGTACTGTATTACTACAACCGCTACAACTACATAATATAGAAAACACAACACACTTTTTTTTTCCATTTGCTTACAAAATATAATTGGTGTAATCAGCTGGAAGGAATGTTTGATAAATGAATACTGGTTCATGACAGAATACTACTATATGAGCCAGCTACAATCCAGTTCAATGAGTTCGTAACTAGACTTGGTCCTGTTCTCTAGATAGAGGCTGTGAAGCTATTGCCGGAAAGGCCACAGCATCTTAATTGTATTAGATCGTTATTTATTTTTTTGTGACCACGATTGACAACATAGCTGTTCAACATGTCAATTCTACACAATCAAAATTCCCTTCAGTTGTATGGTTGTGAAAGTGTCATTTTCCAATTGCTAAAACATGCAGTAGGTCTACATTACAAGAGAGAGAGAGAGGGAGCATAGCAAGAGTAAGAACTGAGACAAGAGTGCATTTGACATACAGTCATACATCTTGTTATAATGAGGTACATTATGGGACCAGAGATATCACTCCCGTATATCAAGATCTTGTTATAACTACAGTTTGTCATATCACTTCTTATAATATTGAGGTTCCACTGAACTTGCACTAATAAATTGCAATACTGTAATACATAATCTTTTGTACAGAGAGGCTGAAGTCCAACAGCATGTTTCTCAGCTGTGTGCCTTGATGAGTTGGTGTTGGACGCTGAATATCATCAGTATACCCAACATACCGGTAATGGACAAGGTGTCTGACAAAGTATACATGTGACATTTCGCAATGTACAAACTTATCTGATGCATTTCTACACTGTGACCACGTTCCCGTTATAAAGCAGATCGCAATGTGACAAGCTGTCACATTCTACACCCAATATCAGTGCTGCATATACAGTCTTATTACAACCTATGCAAAATGAAAGCCTGTCACTATTTCTGATGGATGAGTTTATCAGATTTTTCTCACAGCAGAAGATGGCAGTAGGACTCTCACATTTTGGCCCAGAAATGTCCAGCATCATCTCACCATTTGCCAGTATGCAACATGTCTTGATCACCTGATATTGAAACAAAAGTGTAACAAAATGGAATGCAAAAGGAGTAAAATCTGATAATCCTATTATATGACATCATGTGTTCATCTAGGAATTTATCTTGAGAATAGGATTTGAATTAGACAATGTAAATGGGACCCATGGGGTATGGTAGTCAGTATTTTGGGGACAACTGTATAATGGCAGCATAAAATACATGTATAAAAACATGTCTTGACTGCCTGAAATTGAATAAAAAATGAAACGAAATGGAATGCAATGGAATGCAAAGGGACTAAAATTTTATAATATATTACATAAGTGTTACTCTAGAAATCGTGAGAACAGGAATAAAATTACACATTGTGAATGGATCTTTGATGGGGTTTGGTACCATGTAATCATTACTTTTGGTAGAATGGTATAATGACACCATAAAATTCATTAGGAAATTATCAGGGATATGAAAAAAGCCTAATTTTCATGGCAACATTTGGAAAACAAAATAGGGAATTAAATGTGCCTAACAAACTCACTTGTTATCTGCAGCATTTGTTCAAGCACCTTCTCCATAGGCCTACTGTTGGGCATCCTGGTAGTTTCCAGTTTCTTTCACCCATTCATCAAGGCCCACAGTTGAGAAACCTGGATGTGCTGTAATACAGCGTATTGGAGCATCGAAATGTCTTTCGTTGTACCGTAATTCTCAATCTTGTCCATTATGTGATCTGTCTCTTTGCAGCAAATGGATTCCCTGGCAGTGGTCATGTGGGAACACAGCTGTGACAGAGGCACCTGAAAAAGAAAAAAGCAAAAAAAAAAAAAGAAACATAATGTACAACACATTCTTATTTCCTTCTTTGTGTTTATTAGTTGGTGTTTTGAAGTAGTACTGCACTGTCACACAATGAGATTGAGACTAATGTTAGTCATTAGTGAAATGATTGAGTTCTAGCCAAGTGTGAACAAAATATCGTTCATGACTAGGCCTATAGGAACCCCTACTGCCAGAGAGGTTATCACTGATACCAGACTCTTCAAACCACTGCTGAGCCCAGCCACATACGGTAATTGAAATTGCAGTTATGGTATGGCAAACACTTGTACCTTATTGCAAACAGCAGTTTTTTCACTTATCCTTTCATAACTTGTCTCGTGCTCGGCAATTTACATGTGAAACTGTAGTAGAGGGCCTAGTGGAAACAAACTTGGTTGGAATTTACCAGTCGATTACCTCATTATAGGAAGGTCCTTGGGGCCAGAGAAATGACCTCCTTATATACCGGGCACATGCATATACAGGTACGGCACTATGAATTGCATCAAAAGTTATATACCAGGACTCAAGTAAAATACTGTTAAATACGAAAAAAAAATCAGTTTGTCCTTGTGACATTATGAATGACATCGGGAGATATGAGAGCTTGTATGACATCTGCCTCGCCAGCTCAGTGCATAGCCTTTCAATTCATACCGTCGTTTACCGATGTCCCTCTTCCACTCCCGTTTCACGTTCATATTGTATTGTCAACAAAATTCTGTTTTGGTTCGTCCGACCCCAATCGACCTTGCTGCATTCTGTAAAAATTAACGTTAGGCCTAACGTAGAGTGAATTAACTATCTAGACTCCCTGTGCTTCGCACAGCGGTCTGGTCAGGCTGGACTCTCAGCGTACTTGATAGTTACCAATTTTTATCTCCCAACCTCGTCGCGGGCTCGTTGCCATCACCCTGTTCCTCGAGCAGCACCCTCACGGGCCACTGCCCCGGGGGCGGGAGGTGAAGAGTCGGGTTCATATACTCCAGAACGGTACGGCTACGGGCGGGGGTGAACTCAATTCAGGTTAGATTTAGGGTTGCGTGGGGCTGGAGCTGGAGCTGACGAAGGGCTGCTTTACCTTCGCCTTCATCACCTCGGTGGGGGTCGCAGCCAGAAAGGCGAATCCAGGTCTGAATCCATATTGAGAACACTGTGTTTTTGACCACGTATTGCTACCAGCTTGTTTACCGTGTATAAAGCTAACGCAACGCGATGTATAGTATAGCGCGGAGCTAGCAAGGTACGCTGTTATCGTAAAAATTAGAGTGCCATCTAGTCTCCCGTTGAAATTTTTTGTTATCATCCACGCACGCACACAGAGTCACAATGTACGGTCAGCAGTAAAGCGGCTGTCAGCACGTCTACTTGTCTTTTTTTTCTCGCAGAAAATATCTAGTTTTTTCCAAACGTAAACCGGATCCAAAAAGGCAATTATCATGGGTAAAGTGTTCAAAAAAATGTCAGTGGTGTCACTGGGCCTCTACTAAAATGTCTAAACAACATATTCAAATCACTTTTGGGACGCAAAGATTGTCAGAACTGGTTAAATCTTGATTTGAAAATAGATAAAGTTTCACTCATTTTACATTGCCAACGCATTAGACGAACTCGGTGGCTTCGCGGGGTCTCCCCCCTGATACGTCAAATCGCATAATCCAATCAGCTGCCAATTTTTGGGGGCGTTCCCAAATCAGTGAACATTTTGAGCGATTTCTTGTTACTGAGCAATTTTTGGCGGATAAAAACGCCAGAATCGTGTTAGTGAGCTCAAATACCATCTATATAGCCCCAATGTCCGATTTAAAAGACCCCCCCCCCCCCCCCCTTTAAAGGTGCATGGTCCCGGTGTTTTAGTCAAATGCGTACTCGGGCGCACGGCGCAAGTTTCCTATAGAGACCTACGCTATCGACTCCTCTTTGGCGCTTACGCTTTAGCCCACTTCCCCGAGTCCGGAGAAGTCCGATTCACTGTAGTCTTCTTCTTGCTTATGAGGCAGCAGCAGCTAAATAATGTCCCTCAATTGTTGTAGCCAAGTTACAGTCTGTGGAGTAGGGTGTGTCAGGTCCATGTTGTCAGGAGGGCGGAGATCAGGGCACTCACTCAAGATGTGTTGAGCAGACTGTTCTGGTGCACCACACTGGCAAGCTGCTGACGGGCGTAGCCCCCAACGATGCATGGCTGCATTGAAACGCCCAACTCCCGTTCGAATCCGATTTAGAGACACCCACTCACTCCTTGGGAGGTTTGCTAGTGGGGGGACAGATGTATTGGGCGTGACAACGAGTTGGGCAGGTCGTTGGGAGTCTTCCCAGCTTGTTCTCCATGTCTGGCAGATGTTGAAGTCTAATCCTCTCAGCGTTGCTGCATGGCGGGAGAAAGGGCGGTAGCACTGTAGTCAGTGGTCCGATCACAGTTCGGCTCATGATTCGGCTGAGGGGGAAGACAGCTTTAGCAAACTTCTTTTATGATGCCATAATAAGAAGCACATATGCACGCACCCTGGCATTACTACAGACTGCGCGATGCGCAGAGAAGACAACGAAGGCAGTAGTGAGGTTCACACCTAGGTCCCTTTACCTTAAGGTTTTCTAAACCTCGAGGTTTTGTAAACTACGAGGCACTAAACTCCAAGTTAGCGTAGATGTAGACGCATGTAGTTTAGAAAACCACGACAAAACCTTAAGGCGAAGACACCACGACAACACCACAAGATTTCTATGACAGATGTGAACGGAGTTTTGTTAACCACGACGCTCAGTTTTTTCCATAATAGTGCGCAACCCTATGTGCAAACTAGGCGCCCTTTATTTTCTATCGTAGTTATCTTTACCTCGAGGTTTTGCTAACTGCATGTAGGTGTGAACGGCATCGAAGTTTTGTTGTGGTTTAGGGGAACGCATTTTTGCGCTCGTAGTTAGTATAACTACAAGTTTTTGGATAGGTGTAGACATGGCTATAGTTACTTAGCAAATTTGGATAGGTGTAGACATGGCTATAGTTACTTAGCAGACACCTACGCACTTTACTCTTGATGACAGCTCAACTTCGGTAATCTTAATAATAATAATAATAATAATAATAATAATAATAATAATAATAATAATAGTGGCTACTTGTATAGCGCACAGGTCCACTTTTCAGTGCTCATGGCGCTTCAAAAATGAAAAGATATCAAATATTTACATGCATATACATATTCAAACATTTCAACAAATAAGAAAATGGTAAACAAAAACAAATATATACCAAATAAAGAATACAACATATACCAATTAAAAATACAATATTTATCCAATATTAATAACATATACAGCAATTACAGTCCTCAGTATGAAAGGAACAGATAAGTTTTAAGTTTGGATTTGAATTACTCTGTAGATGACAGTTCCCTTAACTGAAGAGGTGTGAACTGATTCCACAATTTTGGTCCCATGACGGAAAAAGCACGATCACAATACCCATGTTTTACTCAGGGTGTTTGGAGTAAGAATGCATCTGATGATGAACGTAGCCTTCGTGCCGGATTGTATTTTTGAACAGAATTACTTATGTATATTGGGGGAAAAGAATGAACTGAATGATGTACTAATAACAGAATCTTGAAAATAATCTTTTTTTCTTTTTCTTTTTTTTTCTTCGAATCAATGCTAATGGTGATCGGCAGTATCATCAACAGCGCCCTCTACACTACCGGGACTATGCCCCTTTAACTACCATAGCAACAAGCGTTTTGGCGGGAAGGACCTACGCGTTCAATCACAGAGTTAATTACGAATCGGTATTCTGAGGGTGTAATTAAGTATGGAAGTTAATGGAAAACTTAATGATACCAAAGAGTGTCATTAACTACTTCGATATCACGCATTACATCGTGTTTTCTCTGCCATAACGATGCTTACCGTCTTCGGTATCCGAGGAGCGGTTGGATCTTGTTATCATGGTATCCGTAGAATTCAGAAAAAAAGAAAGAAATATAACCGATCTTCGAGGAATTTTGTCATTTCATGTGAGCAAAGAGGTTGAGATCTTCGCGTGCGTAGGTGAGGGGTTGTAATCAAATACCGGAGTGTGCGCACGGAGCTCTTGGGTTGTAAATACAGGGGGCGTGGAGGAGGGCGCATTGAGGGCATATTTGCGCGTGTAATCATCATTTTGGCTTCTAACAACGCGTCTGATTGGATGGAATAACATTTAGATGGGAGGGACCTAAGATGATTACAGGGGACTTAATCATACCTTAATTACGTCCTCAGAATAGGCCTACCGATTTTGCCCATGATTAAGGGCCTATTAACTTCACGACTTAATCGCGAAGTTAATTACAGACTTAATTACGACCTCAGAATACCACCCCAGGATTTTAATGACGTGAAATGATGGCTGTTATCTTATATGCTAACATCATTTACAGAAAGCGCGTATTTCATTCCTTCAATAACAGAACAGCAACAATATCTAGCGAAGTTTTGCCATGGAAACTACTGCTAATCTAGTGCTTGTATGTACATAGTAAGATTCAGTGATTCGTGTACCTCCTTCATATTAGAGGATTGCAATCAAAGGTGAAAAGTTTCAATGTGCTACACGAACATGGAAACAATTAATCAGACAATATACGACATTTTCACTTGAGTGTTGATCTTTATTTCACAGGAGTAAGTAAAAGATCTCCAATATAATGGAGGAGATACAGCAATTCTGTACCGTGAAAATACTGTAAAGATTGCAAAGAGACATATACGACGTGTCGTGAACATAATCTCCAAACATTCGTCATTAACAATACGAGTAAAACATTGCCAGGATGTACTCTGTCACCTATATTCGAATGAACGTCTGAAAAAAAAAATTCCAGCAAAGAAAACCGAAAAATGAAAGGCAACGTTGATGGAGGCTGCAACGAATTCTTATCATTTGGTTTAGCCAAACATGAAGAAGCTCTAACCTGTGCAAGAGAGGCAACGATCGTAAAAACATGACTTCCTCTCAGTTTAGTACATTTCCTTTAAGTCTTGTTAATTTTGAAGCGACATCGCTACTCAATAATTGAGAACTATGTTGAGTGCATCGCAGTGAATCCAGCGTCTCCACGCACAACGTGCCACGCAATCAAGTTAGTGTATCATCTTATCTCTCTTCCTGGATACTGAAGGGAGGTGCAGAAAGAGACTTCAGCGCAGGAAGCGACACATCGCAAAGTGGGCTATACAGCACGTTAACTAAGTCTCAACAACACAGCTGTCGTATGATGTTTTATCTAAATATACACCTAATATACAAGGAAAAACGTGTAACACAATGAGATGTTTGTCATGTTAATCGTCACGAACTTTACATCATTTCTCGAACTGTTATCAGACCTTGGGAATATCAAACCCTGTTTCAATTTCGGGTGAACCACGTATGGACGAATCGTCAAACATTTCGCTTGATTTTATGACCGACGAACATTCGGAATAGCAAACCTTTTGGAATAACGCCAAATATATTTCGATTCAGGAGCAAAATTTCATTTTCACTTTTACTAACGTCTAGGAAAGCGGAATCGTGTGTACTTCGAAATAGCGAACATTTGCACTCCCGGACTGGGTTGTGTATGGCCATTGGGAGGGGTATGTATACGTTTGACAGTAAAAATGTACTTTGTTCAAGAAGACCTTGTTATGATCAGCCACACATTTCGATGTTCTAAAATATTCTTCTAGGCCTACATTGTACTTATATAAAGACTGCTTCATCAAGTGCCATTTGTTCAGTAATTCAAGGACATTGACACGGGTCCCCTAAAAATAAAACAATACACAAGCCGACATACTGTTTTCCATATTCGCTTTAAGTCATGGTTGGTAGCTACGGTCACAATAGGATTATTAACGGATCGTAAATATATTCAGATTATTTCTTACATAAAAAAGATATGAAAGATGCAGTGTACATGGTTATTCTGCAACCACAAATATACATGTAGGCCTATATGTAGAGCTCAGCGTTGGGCCAAATTCTGTTCACTATGTACTTATCATCAGTTTAAGACCTGATAACTTCGTTTGGTTTCTGTCATGGAATCTATGTAGATGATACTCAACTCTATGCGACGGGAAAACAGGGGGATTGGTCAATAATTGTTCCAAAACTAGAGGAATGTTCACATGCTATAGCTGATTGGTCTTCAGTAAACAGCCTCTCAATCAGCGAAGGAAAAACTGAATAACTTCATAGATATATTGTTCGGAAAAAACCCGATAAGTCCATTTTTGAAGATTTTGAAGTACGGTCTCTGTCATAAAGTACAAAGTAATACCTTTTAATATACATTGGTCACGACATTATGAGGATACATTATTGAAGTTATGTCGAAAGTAGCAAAAAAAAAATCATATTATTCTCTTTATTTTTCTTGACCTTTAATCTAATGATCAAATATCTCCATTTGGCAAATATGGACTTATCGGATTTTGTGAACTAACTCCTCATATGTTCACGTTTTAGGGCAAGGAGTTTACTTCCTCCGATAACTTCAACAAGTTTATTCTTCATCCCACTACATGTGCACGTAACCTAGGAGTTCTTATTGACTTTGACTGATCATATTAACTGCAGATGTCGTACAGCGTCATTTGGCCTACATAAAATCGGTTCATTTAGACGTTATCTTGATCAAAGTGCGACTGAAGGGCTGATACGTGTTTTTGTAATGAGGAGAATTGACAATTGCAATGGATTGTAATATGATTTGTCAGATTCAATGTTAGGCAGACTGTAGCGAATTCAAAATTAGGCTGCAAGACTTGTTACTCGAACTCACACATATTAATCCATTTCTTCAATATTGCACACGTTGCACTGGTTGCCACTCATAGATAGGTTAGTTTATAAGCTACTTATAATTGCACATGTCCACATCAGTCAGCTCCTCTTTATTTGCAACAGCTTCTCCACAAATATCATCTTTCCAGACAACTTCGATCAAGCACCAAACAATTGTTAAAACCGTATAATGCATAGTAACTAAGTCATATTATGGTCAATAATCTTTTCAATACCACAGTCTTCAATACCTCAACAGTTACTTTGAAATCAGCTCCCTCATGATATCAGAGAATGTTGATTATTAGATCAGTTCAAGCCTTTATTGAAGTCTCATTTGTTTGTGAAGTAACTGCCGCATGTATCTTAGGCTGATATAACTATGCAATCTCCTTTGTGTTTGTGTGTTGTTATACATGTATCTGTCTTTTCTCGTTAAAAAACACACAAAATATGAAATGTCATGATTCTTGCAAACAATACCTATAATGAATGAAAATGAAAAAAGGAATAGGAGCATAAACGTGTCTGCTAAATTGACTGCAGCAAATGCGAAATTGTATGCCCAAGAATGAATTCGAATGAACGAGCGCAGCGTATACGTGATCACGTGGCTATATCATGCTAAATTGAATGAACGATTTGCGAAAAGGTGCTTGTCTTACGAATTTTGAACTGAAAAAGTGTTGATTCGAATGATGTTAAAGGTAATTTGAATGCTCCAAAATAAATTTGAATGAAAAGATTATGAAATTGAAATACCGAACAGGCCATCTATAGGCCAAATTGTGCTAAATTGAATGCTGCAATTAGGAATTGGACTGAAAAAAGTGCGAAATTGGCCGGGATAACCTATATTATCATTATTATCATTACCTTTTTTTTTCTTTGATGCATTTTCAGAGACATGGAGCTACATTGGCAAGTGTGGCTTTTGCTTATCAGTAAGTTTTATGAAAGAGAACCTGTCAATTCCATCTACATTTCCTGTCTATAAATGTTACCTGCCGGTAATAGTTTTCTACGCAAAAACTTGATTCCATTCAGGAACATGATATACGTATTTGTTTGTGTATATTTCCATTGAAATAACGACATAAGGCCGGGTTGCGTGACGATAGATAATCCTTGTACTGTCCTTTCTTAGGCCATAGTTGCATTCTAAGAGATTTGTTATTTTACATGGTGATAAACAGGAGAACACGAAGGATGTATAATGTTATAAGGAAATTCTATGAAATACGAAAAAAAAAAATCCACTGCTGAAAGGACAAACCTGGTTCTTTTGATTTTTTTTTGGGTTAACCTGAAGATAATAACATAGTCAGACAAGTCTATAGTGAGCATCGCTTATATAGCAGCCACCTGTCGCATGCCACCGCTAAATACACTTCACCCACAAGAGAAAAGCCCTGTCTATAGCAACCATCTGTGTACAATGGCCCCCGTTTACCTCTATCTTGGGTGGCCGCTTTGGACAGGTTTAACTGTATATTTTGTCTTCTTTGATTTCATGACGATTATTTTACGATTCTTGTTTCCTTAGTTTCAATCATGCATTTCAGACACTGTTACAATGTTTTATGAAATCGTTATTATGTAGCTCAGAAGCAAAAATTCTGTAATAGTCTTCTGTTTGAAGTAACTATAAAAAATCCAAAATTGAAGCGTTATTTCTCGCACAGATAAAGAACATTCCAATGCGTATAAACTCTGTCTATTAAGCTCATATTTCTCCTTTATCAAAACAACTACAGAACTATGAGAGTACATGGCCTCCGTACCTACCAATCTGCTATGCTAAAGCACACCAACACTATTACTTCATTTCTTTCACGATACATTCATCCACAAGTGCAATAGCGACCTCCTATCCCACACGTCATTGCAAAGATTTTCGTTTCAATAATCCGAGGCAACTCATCTTCCATAGTTCTATTTGATATCACTGACCTTGCAGTGAACAGAAATCACTGCCGGAACGAATCAAATCGTGCACGACACCTTTGTTTTTGTTCTCAAAGCTCCCATGACAAAGCATATCGCTGTAAAGATTAAAAACTGTAAAGATGAGTAAATATCTAATTATGTCATTCACGAAATGCTTTATGCATTTGATATTTCGGATCACTATTCATCAATGTATCAAATATCAAATGATTCAGCAAAATCCACGCCTATGATTAAAGGCATATCGTACTCACTTCATCCCTTCATACTTGACATTCTATCAACCCAATGCAACTACGGAATGAAAATAACATGGTTTTCTCGTTTGTTCCGTACTTTCAATTTCATATTTTTTTAAAACTCTCTTCTTTAGATTGCCGTCTCTTCAAGTTATTAGCCTATTCTTATCAACCTTCTGCATTACAATCCCGTCAGAATCGTTCTACCATAAATCAATGATCGTTTACTCCTCTATCCTCACTTGTTAAAATCAACACAATTTTGCATTTTGTCATCAAACTACTGTATATTTAATTTTGCTTATTTGAATGTACTAATAGTGCGCCTTATTGTTCTTGAAAAAAATAAAAAGAATACTCTTTTTCATTTGAAAATGCGTTCGATGAAGACAACAGAATAAAGTCAGATTCTTAATTGAACTAATCCGAACTGACATGTTAACTAAAGCCCCCGTTCCACTATGCCGTTCTCGCTACGATTTGACAATTTTCTCAGGTCGGGAAGGATCGGGTAAAACCTGAGCCGATCTGGACACAGTACGATGTTAGAACGCTCTAAGTACGCTGCAGTTACGACTACCAAGTGCTTGCTACGCTCTTACTACGATGATCGGGAATTAGACATTGCGATCTCTGCCGCTGCCGGTACGCTTTAGAACGATGTAGCTACGCTGTTAGTGCGATGTTGCCGATGTTATCCGATCAATAATGCTTGCTGTATCTACGCTCTGAACGATCTATACGACCTTATCACGCTGTTACCCCGTTCAGAGAGCTGAAAAGTGCCCGATGTGCCCCGATGTACCCCGATTCTACTGTGGGTCAGCAGTCAGTCAACTTATTAGCATGCAGAACCGAAGATTTAATATACTGTGGACCTCGAAGATTCATTCTTCTTTTTTACTTTTGATTTTCAAAGTTGTTGTTGCTTCGTTATTCTCACTATACTCTTTCTTCATCAGCGAGCCCGTGCTTCTGTGCCTCCAGTGCCCTGGTTATGACCCACCATTTCCCTCTCCTCTCCCCTCCTCCCTCCCCCCCCCCCCCTTGTCCACCTCGGACTTACTACCTTCTTCACTACTATATCTTTCTATCCTCTCATCAATGTTTTCCTTACAAGAGAGCCGCCATGTGTTTGTTAATGTGCGTCCGTATGTATGCATGTATGTGTGTAATACTCTGTCTGTCTTTTTTTTTTGCTACCGCTTAGGGAAATTTGTTGTTGTTGTTTTTTGCAATTATATATTTTTCTCTATCAGGGGACTGCATTCTAATACTACTAGCTCTGCTTTTTAGCAGTCCCCTCCATTTCCAGCAATATTTTGTATGCATTTACCACAGTGACGTAACTGTTATTTGTATCTCTGTTGATAATTTGCCTGTATCTCTTTTACAATGTTATTCTGTTCATCGCATTGTGGTACTGATTTCATGACGTCTGTGTATGTATGAGCGTTTCTTTGTATTTTTTATTGTTTGTTTGTTGGAAGTGAAATAAATCAACTTGAACTTGAACTTGAAGAGCCTCCTCAACTCACGGTTCTTTTGCAGCAATGCATTGTATAAACAAAGACGTGCTGATTTTTCAAAGGATTTTTCTTGATGTCCTTGCTTTTATAGTCCGTCTTCCTCCAGTTGTAGATTATTTCATATTCTTCAAAATTCTGCTATGTCCTTTTCCTCCTCTTTCAGCATCACGTGCAGTCTCTCTTTTTTCGCCTTTTGGGTAGCTGCTTCGCTGATTTCTTCTCTTCTTTTCCTTCATCTCTTCTTCTTCTTCGAAAATTACAGCTAAAATTACTTCCCGTTCTTGTGCCGATGTTACTACGCTCAGAAAGACCTTGTTACGCTCATCCCGCTGCGTTTACGCCGTCATTACGCTCTCCCCGCTGCGTTTACGCTGTCACCACGCTCTCCCCGCTTGCCGTACGATTAAAAATATGTCAATTTTGATCGGGGAGATCGGGAAGAAATTTTGAACCGGTTCAAAATTTCTTCCCGATCTGAAAAACTGCCCGCTCCAACCCCGACTTCCACACGCTGCTGCTACGATGCTTCCGATCCCCGTACGCTTTTGCCGCTCTCTCCCTATCTGCTAGATCGGGACAGATCGGGGTCCAAATCGTGATAGTGGAACGGGGGCTTAACAATTGCTTTCTCACTGGTTGTGCGAGATAGTAATAGCTACAGAAAAATATGTATGAATTAGGTACGCATCATCGAGTCAATACATACGCGTGCTTCCGTCACAACGTACGCACGGTTCCTTCATAACGTGAACGTGGCTCTGTCATTTATACGAACGCATCTTTCATTCATTTTGTACATACGTTTGGTTCTGTCTGAGAGTGTGCCACTTTCTTTTTGTCCGAATCCATGCGTAATGACAGAAGCATGCGTCCGTTAAGAATTTCATAAAAAATAATAGCAAATGCTCATGCGTACGTTATGAAATAGGTATGCGTACGTTCTGACATGCACGAGTATGGTTTGGCACTTGTTTTTGGCGGCGATGGCCAACCAGAAGGGCCGGGGATTCCCACCAAGAATATTATTTTAAGCGGAGTCTGAGCATCGTGAGTAGGGCGTTATATTATAAAAGGACATAATTTATGCAAAGGAACCTACAGACTTGTGTTGATTTCTGATGCCCCTGCTCATCACCTGTGTAGTGTGTATGTATTCATGTGTACACACACACACACACACACACACACACACACACACACACACATACATCTTATATACTAGGTGTTTCAAAAAACATTTCCCACTTTTGATCATAAATATTTCAAAAACTATTCATTCGATAAAATTGTCATTGATATGAGTAATAGCTGGATAATGTACAATTTGGATGAAGGTAATTTGCACGTAAAAGCATAAATCAGTTTCATTAAATCTAAGATTGATTTTGAAGTAAAGTTTCAGATTTTGGTCAAATTTTAACCCTCTGTACAAAAATCGAACTTCGCACAGGAACCAATGATGTGTATGTGAGTGTGTGCTGACAATGGCCCTGAACAATGGACATGTCTGAACCACCTGTTGACTAGGCGTCAGTCTGGCGCTCCCTGGCACATGAATGCTTATCAATAATTCATGTGGATTGCCCTGGGCACCGCTAGTCTAAAGTGCTTGCAAACACCAACATTTCATTCCAGCTGGCAATCATTTTCAAATTTTGCTTCACATATCACTAAATTTGGGATATAAATTAGCATAAATGATCTAAAGTTCCTCATTTTAATACAACTGTCTACTGATTAAATAGTCTGACAAATTTTTCGCTTTTTCGATAAAAAAGAGATCATTTTTGGTAAAGAGTTCAGCAGCATTTATCATTGGGGCGATTTGCTTCAGAGTAGATTTGTTTAAGGCTCCATATACACAAGTGTATATATACTGTAATTGATTTTCTTTACTTCCTGTCACCACGTTTACGATAGAACAGAAGGTATTCATTGTAATTTTGTTTTTCAGAAGTAGGGAGAGCACTGACGCGACTCAAACAAGAGTATCGACAGGCGTTTGACTTTACACATATACTGCCAGAGGTTAAATAAAGACTAACTGTGATAGTGGAATTTCTCATGAATGAATAATGAAGCATTCAAACCCTGGCCATTGTTCAGGACCATTGTCAGGGTGTTAACCACACACTCCCATACACACCCACTGACCCCTGTGCAAAGTGAAATTTTGTACAGAGGGTTGAAAATAGGGGAAAGTCTGGAACCTAACTGTGAAATTAATCATGGATTTCATGAAACTTATTTATGCTTTCATATTTAATCCCCCTTTAACTAAATTGTACACTATTCAGCTATCACTCATATCAATGACATTGTTATTTGATATATAGTTTTTGAATTATTAAGAATCAAAAGTGGGAAATGTTTTTTGAAACGGGTCTAGGGCAATTACCCCCTGGGCACCCTTCCCCTTGCCCTAATCCTAATCCTTATCCTGAACCTAACCCTAACCCTAACCCAAACTCCTAACCGTAAACCTAACCCTAATCTTTACTCTAACCTTACCATCAACCAGTATTTGGCCGGGGGGTAATTGCCCTCTGGGGGTAATTGCCCGGATACGTTTGAAACACCTAGTATATGTATGTAGGAACTACATACAATTAATGTTCGTTCATTCGTTCGTATTTATATTGCTTCTCAAAACGAATCATATCAAATCAAATCAAATCAAATCAAATCAAATCAAATCAAATCAAAATGAATTACATCAGTGTGACAAATTTAAACAAAACATAACTTAATGACTAAAGGAGCAAACAAAGTGCAGTTTACATGCATAACAAACATCTTTGTAAAACATTTATAAATAGTGTATACATAATACAGACTTAAAGCTGTAGCCTACATTATGACTCTGGTGTACGTGCATATATATTCGACACTAAATGGTATGCATAACAACTTCTGGTGGTTTTGTTTAGAGGGCTTGATTCATCAACACACACACACACACACACACACACACGCAAATACATGTATCTTCCAAACAAATATCACAATATGTCATGTACATAAATCAACAGCTCCATGTATAGATTCGTGGAATTTATTGCGGTCCTTGAGCAGAGAAACCAAT
Organism: Diadema antillarum; assembly: GCF_040938485.1. NCBI lineage: Eukaryota > Metazoa > Echinodermata > Echinoidea > Diadematoida > Diadematidae > Diadema > Diadema antillarum. The sequence goes on from NW_027272169.1 coordinate 242,285, forward strand.
AAATTGAAAATCTTAAACGAATTACACTAAACAGTGTTGATGACACCAGAGCCTCATATATTTCAGAAATGAAGAAGTGTAATTCCATTACAATACCGCTTGCTCAACAAGTTCACCTGTGAAAAATCTATGCATGCCTTCTTCTTTTGTTCTGCTTCCTTGGGCCCCAACTCATACATTCTTATGGTGAGGCTGCTATGTCATCATCCTTGTTCATTGCAATTTGTTATAGATTTTGAAAACATTCTCATTCCTCATCCCAATCACCATAAATTCTGAAACTCTGTACTCAGTTTAACTAATTTATAGTTGTTCAAATGTAAAAATCTGAAAATCAACCGGAGGTCCCCTTTAATATTCATTTCCATCAAATAATGAAATAAATTATGTAGAAAAATAGCCCTAAAAGCAGAACATTTGTGCTAATTGCAGCTAGGTTAAGGTAAGGTAAAGGTAAATAAACAAAATACATCTGAAAATGAGTAACATTATGAAGAAAGCATAATTGTACTTTTTTGTTGAAACAAATGTATACATAATGTATGCATAGTACAATAATTCAGGATGGATATTTGTCAATAACTTCAACACTACTAATTTGAACAAAATATTTATTGAAATGCGCCTTCCTCAAACTGAGTATAGCTTGCGTGTTTTCATAAATTATCCCGTTAATTATAAAAGCAGTGTATGTATTAACATGCAAAGTATATTTTATGCTCTGTTAAGGGGACGGTGCAGTCTATTGTCTTTATTGTAAATGAAATCTTTACTTTACTTTATCTTCACTCGAAGATTTTTTAAGTGGATCCCTGAGTTCACTCCAAAATCAGTGAACATGAAAATTTTCTCTCAAAATTCACTCCAATTTCACTCTAAAAGCACTCTTTTCTGTTATTCGCTCCTTCAAGAGTGAACATTTTCACTGAGAGAGCTATAGTCCCATGATATCTACAAAGGGTCTCCCCATGAATAGGTCTACAGTTTTACAACGTACAGTATTGTTAAAGTATACATGTGACATGTCAATCATTGGTTTTCATGGGGAACGGAGTGAGTGAGGTATAAAATTTCCCTCTTCGCTTTAATACTAATACTAACACCTACTTTTTGTATAGTAATAATAAGAAATACTTAATTATTATTATTATCATTATTATCATTACTATGGGGCAACCCGTTGGAGGAAGGTATATTACAGGGTCAAAGGGGATGAGGAGAGGGGGATGGGTCAAATTATAGATTCGCAGTCTTTTTTAGTGACCCTGCTTTATTATTGAGCATAATATTGAAATTCAAGTTTGTTTGTTTTTTTCACTCGTATGATCAATCAGTACTCTTCTATCGTCCATTCCTGATGCAAACACATAACTCACAGATGCATGTAAATAAATATGTATGGCCTACCTGAAATACCCCACGAAAAAAAAAAAAAAAAAACACGCCATAGGGCTTACGAACAAGTAGATTGATGAAACGGCATACAGCTGTAGAAGTGCCCGATTCACGCATTCAAAGTAGCTTGGGAACTCTCCAATTACCTTGTATTATCTGAGAGCACAATCACCCAGAATTTACGTACACACCATTAATACTCAGTGAACGATTTGCTTGGTGCAGAAGCCAATATTTCATCATGTCTTAATAGTACTACTTACAGAAACCATTGAGTTTCTTAACAAATCATTTTCCCTCAACGGTAAATACTATCATGTGCATTGGAAGAGGAAAGCCAATCAATGATACATGTGATACCCATTTCATATTTTCAGAATGTAATCTCCTCAATAAGAAGTGTGTGCTGTCTAGGAAATATCTGCCAGGGAACAAACAAAAAGAAACAAATAGAATAAAGAAAACAAACAAATTATTGATCATCTGATAAAAAACACAAACATGTTATTCCATGTTCTAATATTATTGCACAAAGACACACATGCACACACACGCAAACACACAAACACAAACACACACACACACACGCACGACACGTTAAGGTCAATTACTTAAATTTGTGATGAGGAATTCATTTCTGTATTTCATGGTCCAGATTAATTCGTTTCAGATATTGATTTGAATTCTGCAATCCTGACCGGAACTTGTTCTTAATGCAAACATGAGCTACTGTATAACAAATTATTATAATAAACCTAAAACCTTGCATGTTATGCATGTATAGGCCGGGTCGTGCATGTACATAGACACATAGCCATGCGATGTGCAGATACAGTCTCACAACAAAAGATTATACACGTCTACAGAGCAGACGTTTGAAATGGACTTTGTTCCCCTTGATGAATAGAACCACGAAGACATCTCGTGACGGATATTAGCACCGGGGAGGTAGAAAAAAAAAGGAATCTTCTTACTAAAGTGTTTCTCATCTTTCAGTTCCTATCTATATACAAGGAGATGTAAAACCCTGCATGACGGAGGCTAACTTGTCAATATTAAAATGTCATTATTATCATAATCATCTTTTTCCTTATGTCAAAACATTCATGTTCTTTATTATATGGCTGTACCGTGTATGTTTGTTGGGGGTGGTATATAGGCTGCACGTAAACGAACAAGCAAGCGTGCGCTGCACACACACACACACACACACACACACACACACACGGACGAACACACCCACAAACAAATGAATGAATACCAGTAAAATAAAAATAAGCAAATAGGCCTACATTGTAAACATGTTCATTTAATATATAACCAAAGCATTATTATCATCATTCTTGCTGCTATTATCATTGAAATTATTAATATTGATTATTGTTCTTATTATCATTATCATGATTATTATTATTATTATTTTTATTATTATTATTATTATTATTATTATTATTATTATTATTATTATCATCTTTACTTTACTACTATTATTATTCTGTGGATTCACGCAGTATAGGCCTAGATAGTAACCTCCGCATCTGCCAGCAGTTTCCTTTGCACTTTTGTAGTCGCTTTATGCGCTATACTGTCATAATGATATTCTGGTTACTTGTCTCTTCGGGCTTTTAGCTTTTTGATGGCATGCATTCATCCAGGCTTTTTTTTTTTAACTACACTTGTACGTGTCTCATCTCGACCCTTCCCCCCTTTTTTCTGTTTTCTCTCAGTTCTTCTTTCTTCTTGCTGTTGTTCCTGTTTGCTCCCTTTTTCTCCATTTGCTACCACTCAGTATAGTCGTAAGCTCTTCACTTCCTCTTTCCTCTTCCGTCTGAGGTACCACATTATTTTTGTGGGTAGGCCCTTAGGTACCTCCATTTTTTTCCCCAGAACATGTTGATATGTTTGTATATAATATGCCTCTTTCTGCACTGGACACAGATATGAACATGTTGTTATTCTTTACCTATGTGCATCATTCCATAAAATATGTGTCAAAATGATTTGGGGTAACAAGTTATCCATTCTGTTGAGAGAATTACAAAGTGAAATTAAAGATTTTTTTTTTTTTTTTTTGGGGGGGGGAAATTGAATTGGATATGGTTATGGAAATAAAATTTCACATTAGTTAATTATTAAGCGCTGCATATACATGAGCAATACTCACACACACACACACACACACACACACTATCTACACAATTTAGGTCAATTGAATTTGTGATGAAAAATTTATTTCTGCATTTCATGGTCCAGATTAATTCGTTTCAGATATCGATTTGAAGCCTACAATCCAGAACTTGTCCTTTATGCACATGATAATAAATAGGCCGGGTCATGCATGTACATAGACACATAGCCATTGTGCACATAGTACGGTCTCACGACAAAAAGATTTTACACGTCTGCACGCTTGGAATCGATGGACTTTGTCCCCTTCATGAATAGAACTACGAAGACATCTCCTGACGGATACATGTATTATAGCATCGCGGGAAGGTGGGGGGGGGGGGGAATCTTCTTCCTATACTAAGTGTTTCTCATCTTTCAGTTTCTATTTATAATACACGAAAATGTAAAACCCCGCATGACGGAGACTCACTTGTCAACATTACAATATTATTATTATCATGTATGTATTATAATGTTTTCTGTCCAAAAGAAAGAGGAAATGGCCCTTGTAAATTTGATTTGAATCGGATCTCGAAATCAGCAGACCATCATTCTTGTCTGCTGCTCTATCACTGCAGAGTAATCGATATTCTCATCAGTCAATCAATTCAATTCAATTAAAAATTGAAGTCTTTTTTTTATGACATAATCCACGCCTAACACTTAATCTCAAATACAGCAACTGAAGAATAAAATCACTCCATTTCCTCTCCATTCATTACTTTAATATTCATTCATCAAAGTATCCGAAGCTTACAGTTCGTCATTCCGAAGATTTTTTTTTCATCGGAAAGTGATATAAGATTTGTCATGACAAAGGTTCTTTATTCCTAAAATGGAATAAGTTTTGTTATTCTAAAGATTCATTATTCCAAACGTTCATGATTCTGAAAATGAAATCAAGCGTGTCACCTATTCATGTGGTTCGTTAAAAGTGAAAATGAAAAAAGGTTCCTTATTCTGAAGGTTCGCTACTCCAAAAGGAAATAAGTTTCAAATTCAAATTGAATTAAAAATATTCAATTTAAAATTCCTCACAGACACAGCTTGCACTCCATGTGTGTCCAGTGTGAGTGTGTGTGGCATTATTTTTCACTTCCTCCGAATCGCTCCCTCCCCCTCTCCTCTCTCTTTCTTTGTTTGTATTTACGTCAAAGATACCTACACTGCATGCTACACTGTATATGCAACAAACTATTATAACAGTGAACAGTAATATCAAAGGGCGCCACCAAATGGCAAAGAGACAGAAACATAATCATTAGGCAAGACAAAATACACCAGAGCACACTAGAAATGCAGATAATTTATTGCCACACCATTGCAAGCCCCGATGAATCTGTAAACCAGACATTAAATGTAATAGAAATTGATGCATATGCAGCAGGTTGTTTCCTTCATACCAGAATCACTGATTTGTTAAAAATAACATTATTGTAAGTGTTGATAAACTGAGTCTGAGTATTGTAGATGCCTATTAAACTGTAATAAAAAAATACAATTGCTTTACACTACCAGGACTACACAGTGCATCCATGTGTATTCATGTCGTAACAATTCCATTGTTGTTACAATTACTACAACACGAACTACATAGAACAGAACTACAATCTATGTTGAATTACCATTTCCACTATTAGAAAACAAAAAACAAAACTAAACACAACTGTTGGGTACATGCATGATGGTTATAATGCATAACAATGCAGCTCTTTATCTTTCATCCATTTACACAGAAGTAAATATAACATGCACCTAAAGAAACCTAAAAAAAAAAATAACACAATCACTAACAAAAAAAGGTTCAATATATCTGGCAAGCTCTCCACATTTCTCTTCGTTCATATATTCTCCACTCCAGGGTTTTCCCTTCACTGGTATAAAGCCCTAAGGAGAGCACTTTCCTTTGGATTGATTGCTTAAACTAAAACAATAACTCTAATCTGACATTTCACTAGCTGGATTACATGTAATGTCTATGACATACAGAGTAACTGTAAAACACAATATTTTTGTGGCATGAAAGTTTTGCAAATTGGAGCCAACAGAGTAAAGCAGCACTTTACACAGACAATGGCTGAGAAAGGAAGAAATTTGGATAATGATCGACAACTTTGCATAAGACTTAAAACATAATATGTGATGCTTCATCACAAAAGCCATACAATGTCCAAAAAAAAAAGAGAGAATAACATACATTATCTTTTATTTTGTTTTCTTATTTTTTTATTTTTTTAATGTTTGTTTTTGGCAGAAATGAATAGATGTTGAGCTAAAATATAATCATTATGATTTGCCACACTGTACACAGAAAATATGTCAAAGTGACTAAAAAAATTTGCTAACTTTAAGGTGCTTTGCTGAAGTCAACTTTAAAACATGATTTTTTTCCCTCTTTTTAAGATCTCCAACTTTGACTGGTAATGTGATGACGAAACACATACTATGTCCTGAAGATTGCACATGCTGTGCCAAACTGTTGCAGAATATCTGTACCTTGTGATATATCATGTTCAGGACAATCACTAAATATTCGACAAAACATCATGCCTCACGCTTCATATCTGTAGCAGGATATTACACAATAATGTAAAAATAAGGATTTACCTCTACTTTCTATTTACATTTTTTTTACCAACAAAGATACACCACTATCATTGCATATTTCCCTTTAAAACCAATCATTCGATAATAACATAAAGAAAAAATATTAATACCAGAAAAAGTTGACATCACATTGGTTTAAACTTTAAAAAGCAATCCACAGCAAACTTTTTTTGATGAAAGTTGTTAAAAAGAAGCACACTAAAATGAGCACAGGGTTTACTATGAAAGCAGCATTTCAAATTACAGGTGACTGTCTTTAAAACAAAAAACATTAAAAAGATTATTAATTAGAATCCTCACATTTCTTTGAAAATTTGTAACAGAATACATTTTTCATGTCCTACGCTGATTTTTCTTACACATACTTGTGTAAACAGATAAAGAGGATACAACCTTCATTGCTGAATGACCTCTATAATTATGTATCAAAGACCTTGAATACAATGGTTACCTGTCTATCCTGGCCAATGGTTACCCAATTTGTCTCCTATGGACAACATTTTACTCTGCATACACCATGGAGCCACTGATTGCCAAACAAAGCATCTCTTGGCACACTAATTACCTCCGCCAAGGGAGAAGGTTATGTTTTCGTTATCGTTTGTTTGTTCGTGTGCAAAATAACTCAAAAAGTTGTTAATGGATTGGGATGAAATTGCAGGAAAGATTGAGAATGACACAAGTAACAAATGATTAACTTTTGGTAGTGATCCAAAAAATTGGGGGAATTTATGAAGGATTTTTGACATTTTTTCAGGTAGGGTCAATGAACTTGGGTGTTCAGGGTGCACGTATTGAGGCTTTCATGCGCGCACTAAAGTGCGTGCTGTAGTCTCTGCTAGGGCAAAGCACGCCGTGCAGCTGAGGGTTAATGACGTAACAAAGGCTTCTATATTGGGAAATCGGGCGACTTTCAGCACACAATGCTTTTTACATATGGGTGCATCACCGGCATCTCTATGGAAGATCAAGATCAGTGGTGGAAATAAGCTGCATGCTTGGCAGAGGTCTGCGATCTCAGAGTGCTTCTCTAGTTAATCAAATATATCCTTTCTGCTAGAGCTACTGCAGATCACATAATGAAATAAGAACTGATAGCTCCACTGTAAAATACATTGTTCATTCAAAACAACCATTGTTTGTTGCACTAAATACTTTTTTCAGTTAAACAAATTAGTTCTGCATTTTGTCCTTTCAAAACCAAAGGTGCAAGAATTCAAAAAATATGACATGTCTAGTACAGATATAAAAGGTGATAAAACCAAACTGGTAGCCATACATAGCCTGTAAAGAGTGGCTACACGTCTTGAAAAGCAATCCTTTGCTTAACAGTAGTGGTTATTGTTGGCAGGTTATTAAAAAGCTAAAGTTGTTAAGTTTGGAGTCATTTAATTGCGTATACCCATGGTATGACTTTGTTAATATCAATACTTGCCGAGTTTTTTTGTTAGTTAGTTAGTTTGTTTGTTTTTCTGTGAGATTCTACACAGAATGGTACTCTGCTTTCTACATTTGACAGTGGCTTGAATTCACCATACTTCATTGCCAGACATTGTCCTAAAACTAGATACATGTATGCACACCAACATAGGTGTATTCTTTTTCTCTCTGCAAGTGTACTTGACCCGAAAGTGTACTTGACCCAAAACAATAGTGATCCACATCCACCAATTAACAAACAATTTCATCAGAGAACGGAATTTTTGTTATCTATTACATCTATGTACAGTGTAGAAAGTTCATTTGGAGAAACAAAAAGACATATCCCCCCTCCCCCAAGAAAAAAGAGAGAGAGAAAAAAAAACGTATTGGTATGTAGTACACACAAGAAAATTTGAAATCTTGGAAGGAAGGGGGAAAAAATGACCTTTTTGGCCATATAAGAAGCTATGATTCATGTACCTGACAATCACGCTACATTAGATTCAATGTGAAAGAGAGTAAAAAAAAAAAAAAATTAGCAAAACTCCAATATTGTTTGAGCCGATTACTTGTGGGCTAAGCAGACTATAATCTTACATCCATGATGTAACAAAATTAAATATAAAAATTCTGTGCATTCATGAGGAACACCTCCTGCACCTTAAAAAAAAACATGCAAAAAAGAAAGGTAAATAAAGTACAAGCACGCAGATCTCAAGGCATAACTAGTTCATGACTTGATTTATAATTGGAATTACCTGTATTGTTCTTTAAATGATGGTTGCTATTAAACTTCATATTATGAAAGATTGGATGTGTTTGTGGGAAGCATTGAAATGAAGACTTGGAAATATTGCTTAAATTGTACTCTTAACATCATTCTCTCAATGGTGATAATTGCAGCTTGAAGACTTGGAGATATTCCGTAATTGTACTCTTATCATACTTTTCTTGGTGGTGATAACTGCAGCTTGAAATGAAATGCACACACTTGTATTAAGCTGACAGGTATATTGGGTGGGGAGGTTCATTGAGCTCCTTAACTCTGGACGCCATAAGGGACAGGTGGAGCCATGACTCGCCGGATGTAGAAAACCGCAATGATGGTTGCCAGGGCCACACCTAGCAACAACATCCCGACAGCCAAGCCCGCGGCTGCACCTGTGGTGTGAAGTAGAAACAGAGTTGGTGAATGCGAGAGATTTACTATTGCATACACTCAATATTTTGCAAATTTTGCAAGTCCAGTGCTATTCGCGAAATTACAGATACAATGTACCATATGCACAAATAATGACTCTGATCCCAATACGAATGTGACACACACGTATACTTTTCATGGATCAATACAGCACCCCACGATCGCGAATCTAATCACTCGCAAAAATCATCGGGCAGGCCCAATTTGCCAAAATTTAGACTCGCCAAACATATCATCGCTGGGGTGATAAGACCTTGTATCTGCAATTTTGGTGAAAATGACTTTTTTGGATTATTGGTCAAATAATGGGCTAAGTGATGTCCTGTCCAAACCCCAACTGTCTTACTCCAAAAATGAAGCCAACACGGCATGCCAAAGGAAAGGCTATCCCATTCGCCACAGTGCTTTGGCCGGCATGTTTTTTGGCTCTCCTGAACATTGGACATTTTGTACGAGGTCTTATCGCCCCAGCGACGATATGGCAAATACAGTAAATCACATTGTAATGAGAATTTTAGATGGTCAAATCACTGCCTTCTTAATATTCAAAAATGGAAAGAATAGTCACACATACATATGCCTGTGTTTGTACATTCAAGCCTACCATGATTATTACGTACAGCACTGCCTACTGGAGTGTATAGTAATAGATATGATCTCCAATGTGATATGAAACTTCTTTTGATTTTCAATTTGAGTATACTCAGAAATGTATGGAAATATGACACATTGATTAGTCACTGGGTAGAAGATACCCCCAGGTTTGGCTTTTTTCCCTCATTAATTGCTTTCTTTCCAAACTTCTCCTTGGAATATACAGCAAAAAGCTCTTTGATTCACAGACTTGCTCTGCTACTGGAACAAACTCCTAATCACTCACCAACACTGAGGCCCTCGTGTGTCTCTTGTTCTTCACGATGGAAGTCAAATCTCAGAGAGGCTGGATAGACGGCCAGAATTACTTCCTACATAGCAGGCAGAGAGAGAGAGAGAGAGAGAGAGAGAGAGAGCATTAGTATGTAACCCTGCATCACAAAACCGACAAATTCACCAGACATGGATTTTCAGCTAAGAGCAGATTCCAAAAGAGCAGACTTTTAGCTTTATACTGATACACAACGCAACTGAAATGGACTCTCTAGATAGGACAAAGAAAGGACATTGATTCAGGAAAAGTGTGTACAGAGAAAAGAGGCTCTGAAGTATAGGGTCTTCTCGGGCGCTTAGTCTTCTACCGAGCCGTGCTTGCATCAGTTCAATTATATCACAAAACACCCTACCATACGAACATTTTGGAATAAAGCCGCAAGGCAAAATTTCTCTTTCACCGAGACCCGCGATGCCGACAAATCCATAATTCGATGCTCGACAACTGCATGCAAAAAACACTAGTTTACCGAATTGTAGGATACAGTTCTAGTGTCTGGGACCCATTTACTCCCAAAAACACATTCACGAGATTGGCAAAATCCGAAAAAACAAAGGGATAAAATCCTCCGTCCATGTCTCAGCATGCACGATGACGGGCAGGTGACAAATCATCATGACAGTCAAATGTGACCCTGCACCTCAAAACAAACAAAAAGTCGCCAGACATAAATTTTTAGTCAAGACCATAATCTACAAGAGCAGACTGTACAGTACTGGTTGAGGTGGGGATTCATATTTTTTACATTCCTAAGTGAGATAATGAGAAACCTCTTATGAAATATGAAAGAGCATGTCATTTTAAGAAGGATTCAATGTTTATTTGATGAAAATTGGTTTTCAAATGGCTGAGATATCCAAAAGGTGATAATAATAAAAGACTACAGGCCACAACTTTATTAGGATATCTTTGTTTCACCTTGCTTTTGGATATCTTGGCCACTTCAAAACCGATTTTCATCAAATAAACTTTTGATACCCCTTAGAATTGCATGCTCTTTGACATCTCATAGAGTGGTTTCTGAATATCTCGCAAAACGTTAAAAGCCAAATCCTCACCTCAACCAGAACTGTACACACCCTTTAAGCTTTAAAATGATGTATAACTCAAATCAAATGGACTCTCCTAACCTATCTAGATATTGGAAAAAAAGCACAAACTCAGGAAAAGTGTGAACTGAGAAAAGAGGCTCTGAAATCAGTGTCTATTCAAGCGCTTAATCTTTAAAACCGCGCTGGCTGCGAGATGAATGGGACAAAAAACAGGAAGTAAACCACCAGAGTAACAACAATGAAGGGATTATCAGATTAAACTGAAATTAAGCATGCCTCATTAACACATTCTGTCCATAATTAATGGCAACTTTCAAAGCAGTAGCACTGTCCTTTCGAAAGTTATTAGAGTTGAAAGTGAAGAGTGTGGACAAGGTTTTTCAGAAAGGAAAAAGGGATTCTAAAGACACGTCTAATCACACTATTCTACCAAAAATGTTCGAGATAAATGGCTAAAAAAAAAACACTTTCCTGCCCGTTTTATGATACCAAATTTTACCATAATGTAAAAGAAGACCTGCTCTTTCAGAAAATATGAAAAAGTCAAGTTCGGCTAAGTTGACCCATTTCACTTATTTTCAGTCCTCACGCAAAATCAGTGTGTGCGACTTTATGTTCGTTTTGAGGTGCACGGTCACAAATACTAGCTACACAGCCAGGGAGAGGTAGAAAGTAACCTATCATAGATGATGACGGATTCTCACCTTGCCATCCTTGGTGAACTCGATGGTGAGGAGGTTGGAGGCATCCAGGACACGCTCCTCCAGCTTGGCTACAGCATCACCTAGGCGTGGTTGCTTAGTAACATTGACTGCATTGCCCTGCACTTTAGGCAAGCCAAGCATCTCAAAGTAGATGGTGAGGATGTCTTCATCACCTTCCACAGCCTGTGTGTGTTATAAAACAAATAATGGTTATATACAAGAATATAGCATTACTTTATTTAGCTACAATGTAAGGTGCCTCATCGGGATATTAGGTTAGTCCATATATATCTTCACTTTTTTTTCTCTCTCTCTTTACTTTTTTTCAAAATCATGTTTTAATAGGCACATAGTGAAGTGTACATGTACAATTATTGTCATAATTTTGAAATCATTATTGCATCAAAAACTATTCGAAGAAATGTTGAAAACTCTGTAATTAATATTTTTTGGAAAGCACATCATATTATCAGTATCTACGATTAATGTTTGTCTCATGGATAAAATTGCAACAATTTCCCCATAAAGCGCTCTCATAGACTTGAAAGGCACATCTTTGGTGCATCTCAATTATTTCCTTGAACAATTCACAGATGTACATTTTTTTCCCCTCTTTAGGACCGGCCCAACTGGGATGGCAAGCCTGCTGCTGGAGGCCTCTCTCATGTCTTTTTTTTTTAGCTTGTCAGCTGATGAAACCTGCAAGTGGTAGCAGAAATTATACTCCCCCACCCCATCCCACTTGTAAAAAATGTGATGGTGGACATGATCTTACAAGAGTACAAGGATACATATTATATTACACTGTACATGACACTTAACTGTGTGACCATAAATATGAGAACTGCATCTTGCTGAACAATGTAAAGGGCAACTCTTTGCAATGATGCCAATTATGCAAATATCTCTTGATTCAAAAAAAATCCATGAAAATATACAAACACATGCCATCTGTGTGCGCATGCATGCTTTGTCATACGGAAATTTTTAATAAACCAAGAAAAGTAAGCTAATGATCATGATCATGAAGTAGAGGGTGGCTATTTGGTATACGTATCAGACTTTGAGGAGTGAGCTACAGCATGGACTATTCAACAATTTTGATCAAACAGTTAAACGTGCAATGGACAATGAATTGAATAACAGGAATGTCACTCATGATTTTTCATCATGGCTACTACTAAAACACTGATTAAGTTAGTGCTTATTTACGTCGATGTAAGGCAATTTGTCAATCAGTTGCAAGGAATGAAAGAGTTACTCACATAGACGTTTGCAATGCGGCTAGCTGGAAGACCCGAAGCATTGGCCAAGGCATGCTGGGCAGCACTGTAGAAGGTATGTGAGTTGTTCACCACATAGTTTTCATAGTTGTCTGATGAAAGAGAAAACATGATTGGTTAATATCACAATATTAAATACACAAACACATGTACACACAAATGATGTGCATGCAAACATACACGTAAGCATAACAATATGCAAATTTTGCATCACAACTAAGAGAGACAGAGAAAAAAAAAAACACCAAGAAAAGATGTATCAGTCTTGGTCTGATCCTTTTTTTTTTTCCAGTATTAGAAATGATATGTTACTCATCAAAATAGGAAGGCCTTCATGAACAACAAACTGAAGTACTGTACAAACATCCAAGAATATCACTTCTGAAAAGGGCTTTGACTTTATAAGGGTCTATTGACTCGTTCCTAAACTGTGTCCATCCAAAAGGAGATCTCCATTTCCGTAGCTACACTGTCAGATTTTACCGTGATTTTGAATGTTGTTCCTATAAAGCAAACTACACTGTAAATGTGGAAATTTTTGCTGTGTTGAAGTTTTTGTGCATTTTGCACAACCAGAAACTCGTGCAAAAATAAAAGCACTTAGATATTTTTGCTTGCCATATGTTCCAGTAGTTGATGTCTTGATTTCGCGGAATTAAAAACCAGCGAAATTCTTCTTACCCTCTTACCTGGCCGAGCAAAAATTTAGTCGTGTGAAAATATCCACTTTTACAGTATTCATGATTACCTCAAAGTAACATAAGCTCTTATATGCTCATCAGTCAGTTCTAGCTGCTGTCAATGTAACTGTCATTACAGCAAAATCCTAGCACAGAGGCACTGAAAATAGACATCTCTCTTCATGAATCATTGCTCAGAAACACATGAGACATAATATTTGATAAAATAACTTTGCAATACAGTGGACTCCTGTTACAACGAAGTCCTCGGGATTGACAGATATATCAAAATTTTGTTATAACTGAACAAAGAAACAATTAAAGACATAGAGCGGATAATGCTGCGGCCTGAATAGTTACTTCATTGTAACTAGAATTTGGTATAACTGTGTTTGTTATAACAGTAGTGCACTGTAGTAGTAAACTGTCATAATGGCAATTACTATAAGAGCGTTAACCTCATTGATCTTGACTGCAGTCACAACAAACATAATAATTGCACCTAATTACATCTACTGCTAGAGTTACCCTTTCATCAAATGGACCTCTTGCATCCAAAACTTCTTGAAACAACATTTTTTTTTTCTCTCACTACAAGGCCTTCCTACCTTGGCCAAGAATGTCCACAGACGCATACTTGCTGTCCGACTCATCAAAACAAGTGTGGACGTCAAAGACAAACCCAGGAATGAAGTAGGAAAAGTGGAACATGCTCTGATGCATTTCCCAGTGGTGCTCCTCTCCATTTTCCTTCAAGGAAAAACAATATTTTAGAGAAAATTACAGTTTAACTGGGAGATTAGACAACTGCAGTATTCTTATTATGGGGTATGATACACAGAACACCAATATGTAGCCCTAATATTGCACTTTGTTCAATGATTGGCACACATGCTCGAGTGTTTGTTTTGTTTTTTGTTTTTGTTTTCTGTATTTTTATTGCTTTTGTGTGCTTTTCCAGATTGGCACAGATGTCTAGGAATTAACTGTCAATGACTCAAGATCCCCTTTGTGTTGTAATGATCTTCATGTTGGACTGAGACACACAACATATTGTTACACCTGAGTGAGCTTCCTAATCTACATCAAAGTACATGTATCTCAAGTTCTGATGGCTTTGTACAATACCAAAATTTTCAATGCTGATGAAGAAGTTCGGAAAAAGCCTGGGCATATGATATGTTTACTGTAAAACAAGGATTGTTTGCATGTATTTTAATTTTGCAAATTTCAGGGGAGTCAAGACTCACGAAATTAAAATGCACGCAAAAGTTCTCGTCTACACTACATGCATTGAAAGTATAGAAAAAGGGAATATTCTAGTTTCAGTCTATAATGGAAACATACAAAGAATAACGACAATGCACTCGTATACAGAATAAACACAGCACAAACAAACACACAAGCAAACAACCATAGCATGTCTAGTGAGGGGACATGATAATCGCTCCTGCAAGAATTGCTCCTTCGATCTCATTTTCTCCAAGTACTATTTAGGGTTAGGGTATTGGTTGTTGATGAGCTTTAGGTTCTATAGTTTGATGTGAAAATTTGTGAGTAGACATTACAGTATGTACAGCTGAGCATGAAGATATTTCATGGGGGTAATTGTTGCAAGAATGTTCACACAGAATGCATTCAATATCAAAGGGACGGTATAGTTTTGGTTGCGGTTCTTTACAGAAAAATGGGTCCCACCCTATGTTAGGACCACTTTGCTCTTGATACTGTACCTCGGCAATGTCAGAGCCAATTTTCATAAAATAAACTTTGAATTTCTCTTACACTTGTATGCTCTTTTTTTATTTCGCAAGTAGTTTTTCATTATCAAGCACTAACCTTAAGCCCCATCTCAGCAAACAAATCCATCCTTTTAACCCGTTGAGGACGGTTTGATTTTGCTACAACATGCTTTCCCGTAGACACTTGCCCGAGTATACTCGGGACTCGTCCTCAACGGCTTAAGATGAGGATATCAGGAAAAAAAAGGAAAAAGAAAAAGGAAAAATAGACCAAAATATGTCTTACCATCCACTTGCCTTGGTAGTTCAATTTCAATGGCATCTGATGCACTCTATTACCATGAGAGTTATCACCAGACCAGTTACCCTGCAGAGTGATGTAAAATCAATTCATACTTTTCTGGCATCAGTAAACAACAAAAAATAATTTTACTTCAAATTTAACTATCTCAACAACTGGCTTTAACGATGATTTGTCCACTGAAATGAATAGTTTGCAATAAATATTTGAAACACTCCCACATACTTACATCCATGTTGGTACGTATAATTAACTTTCAGTACATACAACTGTAGTATGATTACATTTTTTTTTTTTTTACATTTTTCATTCCTTCATCCTCCCTCCCTTTTTCAGTGTTTAATTATTTCTGATAAAACAGGTATGAATAAAATCATTTACATAGCCAAAATCTATTTTATAGCAATAAATCATTTTTACAATTATTAAGAGATGGTTTATATTATACATCAATTAGCCAACCCTATACACAAGAACAATGTAAAGGCCATAGGTCTCCATATCACACTGGGTTAGGTTAAATTGCATGTATAATTGTCAGTGTACAAATACCAAAGAGAGGTATTTAGAAAACTTTGAAAAATTAGATAAATAGAATAGAGAAATGTTCACAATCACATTGAGATGATGCAGAAGAGAAGAGGTATCAAATACTGTACCAAGAAAGAGTAAAGTACCTTGGAGAAGTGCAGGCTAGATAGTCCCACATCATGTTGGAGTCAGTGTGCAAGGAGAGATTAGAGCTAGTGACATACACTGCACCATTAGAAAGAAGAGGTTAGGTAGAAATAGTTGTCAAGAACACAGTGACCTTTATATTTACTATGCAAGACAACTACACCAAGTATCAAACTTCCCTTGGATGGTTTTGGCATTAGTGCTTCCTGGGTACAATACTGCTGACATTATATCTCTGATGGTGATTAATTTTGGAACATTGAGGAAAGAGAAATAACACTGAATGGAAGTGTGTTCGATGAGTGTAAAAGATGATGAAAGAAAAAAGAAAGTGTGGAACATTGTACCAATTCGATACTTCATAAAGCATTGTAATTAGTTTATTGCTAGGATACACGACGTGAGACATTCACATCACACTACCAATGATATGCCAATATAATAGCCATATGAATGCCATATTTGACCTCGCAATGATTAGGTTCCAGAGCACCAGATAAACACATTGCTCAATCAGCTAGCAGTAGCACATCGATTCCCTTGATACTCTAAAAAAGCAGCAGTTTTTAGTCGTGTTGTAAATAATGTAACCAGAATAAGCAAAGAGAGAGCAAAGAATTCTGACACACAGTGATGTGGCAATTGTGATATCGTCTGTTGAGAATGAGAAGGGCGTTAAGTTGTCTCGAACACTATGGCTTTTGTGGTCACTTAACGCCCTTATCATTCTCAACCGATGATATGTAATAGTAATATCGTCAATGCTATCATTGCATCAGAGTAATACAGGGCCACTAGCTACAGTATTATCCCTCTTGTCCTATACCAACGAGTCAACTTTATTTTTTCAACATGTTAGAAATCTATAGAGATACAATTTTTTTAATAGAATGAAAACTGACATCAAAGTAAGAAGATGTAGTGACAGTCTCCTTTATTAACTTTAAACATGTTGAAAAATCAAATTGACTCAGGAGTGAAAGAAAACTAGTGTAGGAGGGATTTAGATTATATGTCACACAGTAAACGTATTACACCATACACCATTGACACGCTATCATCAATCTCCTAAGTGAACCAATAAAAAAAGATCTAATGTATACAATTACATGTTCAGCGCATAAACTATTTATCACAGATGTATTGTAAGTTAAGCATGAATGCATAATGGAACATGCTAGGACAGAAATACACTTGTACCATACACCAATGCTACATTCACAAGAAGACATGGATGTACAACTGTTGTATGTTACATATGTGACCGTGCACCTCAAAACGAACATAAAGTCGCACACACTGATTTTGCGTGAGGACTGAAAATAAGTGAAATGGGTCAACCTAGCAGAACTTGACTTTTTCATATTTTCTGAAAGAGCGGGTCTTCTTTTACATTTTGCTAAAATTTGATATCATAAAACGGGCAGGAAAGTGTGTTTTTTTTAGCAGTTTATCTCGGAAATTTTTGGTAGAATAGTGTGATTAGGTGTGTCTTTAGAATCCCTTTTTCATTTCTGAAAAATCCTTGTCCACACTCTTCACTTTCAACTCTAATAACTTTTGAAAGGATAGTGCTACTACATGTACTTTGAAAATTGGCATTAATTATGGACAGAATGTGTTAATGAGGCATGCCTAATTTCAGTTTAATCTGATAATCCCTTCATTGTTGTTACTCTGGTGGTTTACTTCCTGTTTTTGTCCCATTCATCGCACAGCCAGCACGGTTTGGTAAAGATTAAGTGCTTGAATAGACATTGTACTTCAGAGCCTCTTTTCTCAGTTCCCACTTTTCCTGAGTCTGTGCTTTCTTTCCAATATTTAGATAGGTTAGGAGAGTCCATTTGATTTGAGTTATACATCACTTTGAAGCTTAAAGTCTGCTCTTTCAGAATATGGTCTTAACAAAAAATTCATGTCTGGCGACTTTTTGTTTGTTTTGAGGTGCAGGGTCACATATGAATATTACAGTATGTATTAGTAGCAATGTTCACACGAGGAAGGAGAGGTCATCAACTTGAAATAGAGAACACTGAATATATACAATACAACAGGGCATATGATATTATTTCACTTGCTGTTCAACTAGGATTCAGGCAAACGCCCAATACTTTCCAGTAAATGCACATTCATTAACTTTTCGTTGGTATAGACAAGAGGGATAATACTGTAGCTAGTGGCCCTGTATTACTCTGATGCAATGATAGCACTGACAATGTAAGTATCAAAATACCACAATCTTTTCAGAGTTACAATGAACACTCATTTTCTTGAATGATCTTTGGAACAATATAGCATACATCTCTATTCAAGAATTTAGATCATATTTTGAATTTGACAATATTTAGCAGTTCATAAAGGGTCTAATGGTAACCCCATTAAGGAAATGATTCATGCCATAGGTCTTTCACAAAATACTGTTTTTTTTTCACAACTTCAGAAAAATAATGTGGCACTGACTATCAAAGACCTCATTGAAAATCAAACAGAAAAGTAAGGAAATATTCTGTGAATGGTTCTTGAATATTTCAATTGAGGTACACACAGCTGGAAAACAAAGACACAACCCTATAGCAATAAAAGCAAAAGATACACATATTGCAGAAGCATAAAAGATAACAATCTGTCTGAGAACAATATTGGACTGACCCTTGCAAAGAAGTATTCCATGGTGCCGTTCCAGGAGTGGGTACCATTGGAACGTGAGCTCTGAGTGATCCAGGCCTCGGCTTCAATGTCGCGAATTGTGGTCTTTGGAGAGAGAGAGAAAAAACAAACAAACAAACATTACCTTGAATTGCCAAGTTCAGCTCACACAAAATGTTCCAAAAATTCCTGAACTGTTGTATTATACCATACACACAGTACCACAGAAAAAGGTAACTATTCTAAATACAAAATCAATGGTTTGATCTGTTGGACACAGGACTCTTTCATCATGCAGTTAAATTTTATGCACATGCTGTGGCTAAATTCATGTGCTTTACAAGCATTTCTTTAGACACGGTGAGACTGGCAAAATATCAAGAAGATTAAGATCGCGACGTTTGGGTCATTTGTACGCGCACGCCAGAAAGAAGAAAGAGCATGTCGTTTGACGGCTAGTGATAACGACGTAACAATGCACATCTGTACATGACAATGGCCTCACGCTTCGGAGACAATGCCCGCAAACATATCGAGAAGTTTGACGGGGGTGAGGGGAAAATCCCTAGTTAGAGTGGGAAGTTTCGCGAGAAGTTTGCAGTCACTCTGGCAAAACTGCCCAGATATTAAAGATTGTGATCTAAAACTTCGCAATCTTTTGCCAGTCTGACCATGCCTCTTGTGTAAAAAGCCCTCTGGCTTCAGTCATGACAGAAACCGTAAAGAGAACTTGTCGACAAACGGAGAAGCGGTCATTTCTGCATTGCGTACATTGCCTTCATAGATCCAGTTGGAGTTGTCATGCAGGATGAAGCTGTAGGGTGATCGGAGAAAGACATGTTTGCCATCCAAGGACTCGGCATCCCGGAAGTAAGAATGCACAGGGATTGGCCCAACACTGCATTTCTCCGTTTCATAGTTGATGGTGTATGACAGTCCTGCAATAGATACATGTATATCAAAGAAAAGGTTACTCACCAAGTCAATTTATCTCTCTTATTTTTTTTTTTAATACCTGTATACCCTCTAAATGTATGATGATGTACGAGAGTCCTGTAATAGATATAACAAAGCTTATTCACCAGATCAGTTAAAATCTCTTCCTTCATAATACCTCTATATCATCTAGGTGGGGTTAGGTTGCTCCATCAGTTGTCAAAGAATTTAACAGATACTTCACACTTAATACACCTATCACAAAGGCAATTTATCAAAGTCTTGGTGGTGCCCTTGCTGGATGAGGAGACTACACATTGTGATTTCATGCATACACAAAATGCAAACAAGAAATTTACACACTTTTTCATTTTTCTAGGATAGTGAAAAAACCGAAAACAAACCAAAGCAAAACAAAAAAACCTTACGGTACCGTTACTGTTTCAAAACGAAGGGAATTATATCAACCATACATGTATGTCAGTATCTGTGTACCTTTCATAAAATATGAAATTTTATATCAAGGAAATGTTTTTGTTTTAATCTGCTGTTACCGATAAGTTTCCTCAAATGACACTTTATAAGGTAGTACACGTAAGACCTTTATGGCCATGATTATGCAGACATGGGTGATACTAACATCTTATAACTGATATACAAGTGTATAATACAGCGAACTTGGGTGCCAACATTTATGCAACGGTCACCTGTATGTACGTGCACCCCCTTCTGTTTTGATTGATTGTACTACTTGTGAAGCTTAAGGTCAAGATCCCCCCCCCCCCCATCATGTTCTTGGCTTTGGTTTTTATTACTTGTTTTGTTTTGTTGTTCTTTCAAGTACAAACCTGCATTAAAGTCGTGCACCTCTCTGATCGTCGTTCCATTCTGATTATTTTCCCATGGCTGATACATGTAGGCAACCAGCTTGGCTTTGTAGCTGTAATGTTCCTATATATCCCCAACAAGACACACAACAATTCAACAAAACAAGAAAAGATTTAAAGATAAAATTTAAATATTTACCCTTGTGGGAGGATTAACCACTTTGTCATAATATATCTACACACACTTTTTGATAATAAGATGAGAAACACACAGCTGCCTGTCATCAAGAAGAAAATTACAAAGACATAAAGTGTAAAGCACACCAATATCTGACTCTGAAAGAACTCAGGAGACAGACAGCAGGAATAATTTCTCTGCTACGGACTGAAAACCATATCTGGACATGTGTAACAACACAGTGATCCCCATAATGCATGGTGTCCCATGTTAGAGAATTAGTAGAATAAGATTTTCACATTTCATGAACAGTTACTCAATGTATGACAGGAGTTTCATAACAGCAAAGGTTCCTCTTGGCTAGCTGTGCACTGCAGAAAATGCATTTTGCATAGCTTCTTAATTAGTTCATCAGGGCACCTCTAGATATGAATTGTGATTAATTTCTGAAACTATCCTGTTGTTTCAAAATAATGACATGCAAAAGACTGATAGACATCTGATTGTTCATGTCATTATGATCTTCAATGGCTTAACACCTGACCCCTCTTCTTTTTGGCTTCTTTTCCTTTCTCTTTTTATTTCTTCTTTTTACAAGGTATTAATAAAAAGAATAAAGCCTCCTTGAGGTTTACTTATTTAGAACTGCAGTTAGCCCAGATGTCCTTACACAAACAATGAGTACAGATTACCTATCTCCTTTAATCCCCCTCTGTATCACAATAGCATTCATGGGAGGCCATCACATTGTACAGTTATACAAACAAGACTAAAGTGGATTTGTCTAGAACTCACAATATAGCCAAGTTTTGCAGAAACCTTCCAACAGAAAAGATACATGTGCTAGTTATCGACCCAAACAGGGTTATACAGCTATAATGTGTAATGCTATTCCTACTGCATACAACTTTAAAATCCAGTTGCTCAACTTCTCATTACCAGTGCACTATTTATAATGTCACATCAGTCCAACATCACATAAATAATATAGAATCTTAGACAACACTGCACACTAGCACTGGTCCGAAAGTCTGTGATTAGTAAAAATCACTATCAGACCAGTAACTTTTTAAGGAATAGACGAGTAAAACATGGAAAAATTGGGTACTTACTGGTCCAACAGACAGGTCGGACCAGAAGAAAAACACAAAAACAAAACAAAACAAGTTAGTGAGCAGCTCTGTCTTAGAGATCGCCTGGACCCAAATAACAGACTAAATGTAATGATTATGTCTTCAGCATTAAATTGAAAAGCCAGTAATATACACACCCTTGTAAAGTGAGTCACATGGTACTTTGGAATCACAGACTCCACATCCACAGAAAAGACGTCTGGGAAGTCTGGGAAAGCCTTCACACGCTTGTAACCAGGGCACACCACACCGAGTGGGGGCTGTGGGGATATAAAGTTTGATAGAACAGAGACAATCTATTAGGTCAAGAAACAAAAGCTGCTCTGTCAGGACCTACAGTATGTAATACAGCTGTGGGGCAGATAAAATGTAGTTTACAGTGTATTATTTAAAATGATAATCATAGCTCCTCTGTACAGTCCTGTAGACATGTGTGGCATGCAGTGAGTTCATGGATTTGAATGCAAACATGTACTGTACATGGAAACATGAACCCTCATAATTCCACGAAATATGTACTGGTCAACAATCTTCCACATCTGCCTAGACCACTGGATTCTACACGCATCAGTTGCAAAATTCACTTTAAAGGGACTGGGGAGGAGTGTTCGGTTGTGCAAAACATGCGAAAGAGAAGGTGTTTTGGGTATAAAATGAAAGGTAGATATGTAACTTAACATGTGTCAAAATATCTTGGAAATCGAAATCTTCTCAAATGTTTTAAAAAGCGAAAAACAAAACATACTTTTCTGGAAAAAGATCCTTCGATACGATGGCGATACATATTTCAATTGTGGAATACTGCTTGTTGACTGCGGACATCAAGCCAACTTACAGCGAAATCAAGCCAACATGCCGAAGTGAGCTGCGGAACTACAGCTGTACTAGTAGTTAGAGCACGTTAGTTAGAGCAAGCTAGCTCTGACGGCTGGCTGTGCCTATGGGCGCGGCGGCGAGCGCTGGCCGCACTTCACTTGCCATAACTCGCATCATACACAGTGTGCAGTGCTTCAAGCTCGAGAGCTAGCTGTAGCTGTACGATCTTGCATGCTGTGTACGAGTGTATGAGTTCGCGTTGTGTTTTCATTTGATGAGAGCGCTAACCTAAAATCAAAGGACTCCTAGATCCTCCGATTCTGACTCACATGTCCTTCTTCCAAGATACTATGAGAGATAGTTCTATCGTCGGAAGACTCGGTAGGCTACGTATCCTAAAAGCCATTAAAACTCCATTACAAGATCCTTCATTGAGAAGTACGAGTACCGAAAGCAGGATAGGTGAACGCGGTACAGTACTACGTAGCCCGACCAGACGCCGGGCTATTTATACAGCGACTGGGCTGTGCCTGTAGCTGTACGTAGAAACTTTTCCGGGTAAGGACACAGCCCAGTACGCAGTTAGCTGCCGTGCTTCGCACGGCGTCTGTGACCTGGTAGCTGGTCGGGCTACGTAGAAAAAAAAATCAACGAAATCTCAATTATTGATTACAATTACACGAAACACAAACGGGTTGTGTTATTACATGTACATGTAATTCAATACATATCTTAAACTTTTCATGCACATTGTCAAGAAATGCAATCTTCATGGCAAACCCATTTTTTTTTTTCAGTTCTTCAAAGATTTGAAACACAAGTAGGCTAGAGAAGTACCAGGTACCATGTTATATCTAAACTTGCATTGGATCTAACCAATAGTTCATTTTTATTACCGGTACAACTTGTCATGTATTCGTAATTTCAAATGTGACTTAGTTGTAACATTTATTGTGGATGATTTTCTTCACAACTGACACATGCACTGAATAGGTTAGAAAATTGGTCATTGGTATGGCTTAGGCCTACCTTTTTTCTGTATGAATAGGGTTAATTGGAATTATGTATTTCACAGATACACACAAAAATGTTGGGAATCAGATCATTTTCAGTCTTCTAGACTGAATAATGTGACACCTGTAATAGTCTAATACCGTAACTAATCCAACAATTTCTGAGGCTACCTTACACATTTTCTTATTCATCATGCAATGCAACCACGCATGATGCAATATGTCTTGTTCACCTACAAGGCAAAAAGACACAAGGAATAATCTGTTCAAGTCAATTACTTCCACATAGGCCAACAACATTCACTCAGTTTTATCTAGAACCCTGATTAGGTTTTTATCATCAGAACACATTTTTTCTCAGTGGTAAATTGATGCTTAACAATTAGACCTACACAGGTATAAATATCTTGTTCTGATATTTCAGTGAATAAAAATCTAACACATTTCTTATGTAGGGCTCGGGTTCGCTTAGCTCTCTAGCACTCGTCACACTTAAAGCAAACTAGGGCAGCACACATGTGTTTCTTGGAAGGAGTCCCCTGGCTAACTAACTTGTAGCCAGTTTATTCTACACATAATTTGGCATGGGTTTACATGTACAATGTAAATGTGGGTTGTAACAAATATTCATACACAAAATCAACATAACAAAATATGCAAATAAGGAAACAAAGCAGGTTAAAACTAAATATTCATAATATGTAAATGGTGTGTAGGCGTGGGTGATTTACAAGGCACCCGTGATTTCAGTATTACAGGGAACAATGGGTGAGAAGTGAAAGAATGGAAAATGTCATATGATATGTGGTGTGTCTGTGATAGGTGGGATGCGTGGATAAATGTAAATGTGAATACTTCTGTATGTGTGGGTTGACGTATCTATGTGTAGAGGGGTGGTACCTGTTATAACAGAAGGGGGGATACACTTATAATAAATGGTTCAAAGTACACTTGTAAATCCCTACACTTACACTGTACGTTATACTACCATGCATACATATACAAATTTCATGTGTACATATAAATTGCATGTGTACATGGGACCTACATTAGAAGTTGTGTGTACCAGGGTACACTGACCTTACATTTTCTTTTATCTTTGCATGAATATTTGCATTTGGTGTTGCATCATGAGCACAGGTTCTAATTGCAAATGTGCTACATGTAGAAACTGCTCTCACAGTAATGTGATGTGATATACAATGTAGAGATAACAAATCTGTGCTGACGACTTGCATGTAGGCCTATATCTTTTAAATATGAAATGTCATAATAGAAATAGTTGTATAGCAAAGATTGCCAATTTACACAGGTAAGGTAGTCATTTGCAAAAAAAAAAAAAAAAAAAAAAAAAAAAAAAAAAAAAAACACTGCTCAGCATTCTGTCATCAGTCAATTTTGGCATCTACACATTATACTCCTATCATATTGAACAATTATGATAACAATAATATAACATGTAAATTAAAAAAACCTAACAAATGCAACCACTTTCAAATAACTTGCACATTTGCAGGGAAAAAAAAAATTAAGTGAAGGTCCAAGAATCAATGTCAAATGGTTTAATGACTTCAAGTACAAAGAACACTATACTATTTCAGTGTGGAGACCTTCTACATATTGCATTGTCAAAACACATTCAGTTTAGGGTTTTAGCGTATACAATTATATCAGTAGAACATCATGTAGGGACCTACCAAAATGTTATATTACAATGTATTTTTATATCTATGTGAATGAAAACTGAACATCTTGTTTGAAGTACTTCCAACACATTTGTTTATCAAAATTCATACCTTTTTTTTGGCTATAAAATATAGATGCCATGAATATTACAAGGGCACAAACTCCATTTACCACAAAAATATTGTCCTCATAATAATGTGATTTGATAGAGTTATCACAAAATTATGTGCTGAAAAAGTGTCTTCCAAAATGCTGATGGACAATGCTACTGTGTAGGACCTGCTGTGCCACTTGAATGTAACACATGGCATGATATCAGTGATCACATAAATGATGATGAGGATAATAATCATTATGAAGATGATGATAGTAATAAAAAAATTAGCAATAACAACAATAGTAGCAGTAATAATAATAATAATAACAATTAGAGCAATAATGGAATGTGTGAAAGGCCCTTTCAGTGATGTACACTGCTGTGCATGACAGCCCTGCTTAAGTTCACTTTAAAACACTGATGCAATATTTTATCGTAACGGAGTAATTGTAGCTTTTCACCACTGAAACACCTAGGAAACACAAAATAAAAGGACAAAACACTTTGTGGCTGGATATTGCAGCCCTTTCAGTTTCCAGTAACAATTTAAGCACATGCAGTTTAGGAGTTTACAGGATTTATATTCCCTACTTGCCACATGGGGCAAGAACAAATTTTCTATGCAATCAATTTAATGTTTCATTCTGATTCACACATTTGAGTACTAACATGTTTGTTGTTACCTCACAGAAAAGACAGAAATAGAGAGTTCAGAAATATGAATGTAGTGTCATATCAGTTAGTATTGCCATCACATGAATGTAGGTCTATGATTGGAATTGATGTTATTCATGTTCAATGTGCATTTATCAGAATCCCCAACAATCCTGGTACAAAGGTGCAGCTTTTTCATTACTAACATGTCTTTTGCTATTATACACAATGAAGGCATAAATTGACAGTAGGCCTACAGGAAGAGCTGGTGTCAGAGCTATTATCATTGCCATCACTTGGATGCACTCAACATAATTATGATATTGACGTCATCCAAGTTCAGTTTTCAAACATTTGCCAGCCACAAAGAAGAACATGAGAGGGGATGTCACTGGCTTCATGGAGCTAAGTAGCTGGGAGGGCTGGTTCTGATTGATGAGAGGGGATGTCACTGGTTTCAATGAGTTTGGTGGCAGAGAGGGCTGGTCTCCACTGGCGAGATGGATGTCACAGGTTTTGCTGAGCTGCGTAGCCTAGAAGAGGCAGTCTTATTTGGCGAGAGGGGGTGTCACTGGCTTCAACAACCTGGATATCTGGGATGGCACTTGGATGTGATGCTAGCTGTTCCACTGCAATAGAGGCCAACAAGCACATTCTATTGATCTCTCATCTAATGACTGAATGTTGGTAATATAGTAACTACTACACATTTACAATGAAAAATTATTTTACTACTCATATAGACTCAATTAACTATTCAGTATTACACATAGTAAATATTCTCTTTAATGACTAACATTCAAGCAATGACAAGTTTAGTACTGAAGAAAGTAATTATGTTAGATGCTGAAAGTCCAATGAAAATACTTAGTAGCCCACTTTATTTATGATATTTACATAAAAATTCCCAAATATGCATGCCAAAGGGACGTCTTTATCATCTAACCTGTTATCTTCTAACATCTGCCCAGGCTCTGATAAAATCAATATCTGTCAGCACTCTCACCAGGTTTTGATCCACTTCAATCTGACCCAAGTCCTTTCCTCAGAGTAGCATTTTCCTCCACAACTAATTGGAGAAGGCAACGGCATTCACGAACTTGTCCTTTTCCATTTCACAGGGGCATCTGGACAGGAGTTCATCTGTATATCAGACACAATGAAAGGCATTAACACTGACTTACAATTAGGATAGTCGCATTAGTTCTTCACCACTCTGTAAATTTAGTCACAGAACTTGCTATCCCTTTTATTTCAGTGTAGAGTCTACCAGGTAGCTATATCTTGTAGTGCTCACATATATGCAACAGAGAAAACTCCATGAAATATGTTAGAAATAGACTGTCTACTGTAGAAGTTAAATAGCAAAAAGGAAAATAAGACCTACAGACCCTAGCCAAATTTTTGATGAGTCGACACTGCACATGACGTCGGGATGACCTCAGCCTCTCATTGTGCATCTACAGAGTAGGCCCTATGTATACAACCTCATATAGGGCCTATGTCTTTAAATCCAGCCACATGCATGGGATTTGGGGGTCTGTAATTCCACATACAATCATATAGGAGGCCTAGTGGCTGCAATGTACAAACTATGTAACTTGTAACCCTAAAAGTAATGATCAAGACAACCATAATCTTATTAACCACTACCACAGCTATGGGTTAAAAAAAAAAAAAATGTTAGCAATTATTACAGCAAGAATAATAACAGCATCGTTTGAGAACACAGAGTTAAATGGAACAATTTATTGATGTTTTGTTTACTAAATATCAACACTAATTTTCATTTGCAGGTTCAAAACAGTTGTTGGATCTAGGTGTATTAAAACAAAATGTACCAGGTAATTAAAGACAGTTGGTACAAACCTTTTGTACCAGTGCAAGGGCTGGTTTCAATGGGCAAGAGGGGATGTCACTGGCTTCATCAAGCTGGGTAGCTGGGAGGGCTGGTCTCGACTGATGAGAGGGGACATCACTGGCTTCACCAAGCTGGGTATAGCTGGTCGAAACTGACGAGAGGGAATGTCACTGGCTTCATCAAGCTGGTTAGCCAGGAGGGCTGGTTTCAACTGATGAAAGGGGATGTCACTGCCTTCACCGAGCTGGGTAGCTGGTCGAAACTGACGAGAGGGAATTTCACTGGCATCTGACATCAAGCTCGGTAGCTGGGAGGGCTGGTCTCAACTGAAGAGAGGGGATGTCACTGGCTTCACTGAGCTGCCTAGTCAGGATGGTCCTTGAATGTGATGCTGGCTGTTGCCCTACAAAAGATACCCACATTTGCCACAATAATATCTGACAGACCTTTCTCAACAACTAGCACCTACTGTGTTACAAAGCATACACCATTAACCACTACACTAGGGACTGAGTGAACTGCTCTGCAATGCATATACGCCATTAGCCACTTATGTATACGCACAATAGATACACTTCAATCAACATTTTTGCAATGCCATGTGTACCGGAGACAATAATTAGGTACCTGGTACCTTACCAAACATGTGAATTCACGTTTTTGGTCCGCGATCATAGCTGCCGTGACAACATATACACGGTTGACTCTCCACAAACTATTTGTAAAAACCGCGAGAGTGACCAGATGATCACTCTACGCAGCTCTTCACTGACACTTTCACTCATTCAGTGTCGTTTCGTAAAATTGGATTTCTCGCCTATCGCCGATTTGTAACAAACGGCAGTTCTGATGAGTGTCGTAACTTTCTTATTTCGACATTTTGAGACCCATAATTTAACATGAAGGTAGAATAGGGCAACATAATCCAGAATATGGTAAAATAGGAATTCGCGTATTTACATGCAAAACACTTTAGCGTGCCATTTCTTAATGTGAACAGCGATTTTGTGCAATTGCCAGAAGCACATTTCAAAAAGGAGAACTGTTGAGCCAAATTTGGGATAGGCCTATGTCATTACGCAAAAAAAAAAAAATTCCAGTTATCTAATATATTGGCAGAGAAAAAGGGCCTCGGACTAGGAGTGGTAGAACATTGGTCTAGGATACCTACCGTACTACCTCAATCGCATTCTGAATACCGGTACACCTTTGGCTTTGTGAATCTGCATGTAGCCTTACTTCACATGTGAGTAAAATCTCAGGCAAATTGTGATATATCTTTTAGTTGACCGTAACAGAAACATGTTAGGGTGTGGTATAGGACACCTAACAAAACTACTAATCTAGGCCTACTCATAACAATAGTATAGTGTGTGTAGATCCTCTAAGTGACATCTCTATCAGCAATGTTACACTAACATTGTAGGTCCTAACTGACGTTAACTGTTACTCACACTGAACTGAATGAAGTCTTCCGAGTTTCACAAATTTATTACCGATCCAGCAGAAGTGAAATGACATCTCTGTCGTTCAGCCCCTTAGTGTCTTGAGGGGAATTGGGATTGACTTCATTTTATTTTTCTGTCGCCATCTCCATACTCTGTCAATGGTTTTCATGGTCTTCCTCTTCTTGGAGACAGATCTCTCGCTCTCCTCCTGCGGCTCCATTGTTGTGTGGATGGAGTGGTACGGTAAGTAGGCCTATACGCAGCCAGCAGAGTTCGAGCGGACCCGTGCTAGCTAGCTGCCGGGCAGATGCCGGGAAATGCACCGATAGAGTTCAAGCGGGCCTGTGCTAGCTAGCTGCCGGGCGGATCCCGGGAAATGCACCGATAACGCTCGCTAGCCAGTGAACAGGCACCCGGGTTTCGCCTCGCGATCGCGGCGATGTATCTTGGGCTTGCTTTTCGCCGAGGAGAAGGCAATACATCAACGCTGTGCCAAAATCGGACAAAAGAGGGAGGCAAAAACAACACTTGAACGGAGAGCCTCTAAGCCGACCCCCTGTGATTTTGACAAGCGTTACATGTAACGCTCTTCACAAAATCATAGATATCTTCATAATGCCGTATTTTTCATCGATTCTTTTTCATTGCTTAGTCCTTTCATAGGCATTGGCCCTTGTTTTTGCCTGTTTCCCTTCATGAAATAGTACTTTTGCATTTTGGGTTCCAACACTCCTCCCCAGTCCCTTTAATGAGACATATTCGTAAGACAGTGAGATCGATTTCTAAACCTTCATAAACTAATGTCTAATATCACATCATCATCTGACTATCTGCATCAGGAAAAAAACAACAACATAGAATTCTGCTTTTCAAAAACAACATCATATGTAATATTCCTTTGGATTTTTTTCTTTTTTATTTTGCCACTGATGTAGAAGTCCACATGAATGAACATTAAAAAAAACAAAAACTAATCAACTTCTAATGGATAGGTCACAGTACATTTGTATACCTCATTTGGGAGAAAGTCTTGGACATATACAATGTAAGAAGCACGCTGAGAATTTTCCTACTTGGTAGATGGCAAATGTTTTATTTGTGTCACAGGAAGCATATTTTTTTTTTTGGCATAATACACTGTATGCCATTGTACACTT